>NC_132800.1:27772696-28037696 GCF_048594095.1 Paramormyrops kingsleyae | reverse complement strand
CATCCACTTCTATCAAAATAAAGGGGCATCTGAGAGCTGACAGCTGACGAGTGTAAACACACAAAGTGGTGAAGTGAGATATATTTCAGTGTCTTGGTAGAAACTCTTGTTTTTTTGGTGAAATGTGCCTTGTGACCTTTTCTGCAGCAGGGGTCTAATTGCAGGCGAGTATCACCTGAACTGCAGAAACAAAGCATTCGACTGCATGCAGGGATGAGGTCACCACTGGAATAGTATTACAAAAAGGGATTTTCACCCAGCATCACCTCATCACATTTTGGGTATCAAGACTAACTCTCACCTCAGCATTACAATAAGTGTACAAAGGGGGGCGTGGACTTTGGGGGGAGAGGCAGACAACCTGATGAGGCCAGTTACTCATCCATAATGAAATGTAGCTCTGTTTCCCATTTGCATGAGAACGGGCACACTGGATTGTGTTTCTTCACATATGCCGTCCTGCTTATTTTCACACATACACACAGGTGGGAGTGAAGCCTGGGGTGTGAGAGCAAGGTCCGCTGTCCATCCAGCACCCCGGAGGTTTTTCCAGGGGGTTACACCTTGCACATGAGCTTCCCTGGCGAGCACTTACTGCTGCTCCTATGGCTATGGCTTCTCTCATCCCATCCTCTCATGCTTCCATTCAGTCATTTTTTCCGCCAGGTTCAGGTTGGGCTCAGGATTCCGAGGTTCTGTACGACTGAATGTGTGGAAATTTTGGTAACAGAGACACAGGGATAAATTCCACTCTCCCCGCACCTGTCTGATAGCGTCTCCCTTCAGCACCAAAACCTCTGGCCTCGAGTCAGACACGTTTATGTAGATACAGTTCCTTAAAAGCTCTGTCTGCATAGACACACAAAAACTTGGAGGGCTGGCATCCACATACCAGCCTTATCCAGACGGAGTGACCTCCCTCTCAGACAGATCTGATGCTCAGCACCGTCACACTCTTTATCTGTTGTCTGTGGTTACAGCTTTTACTCAGGAAGATGCAGGCCATTGAGCCTTGAGCTATGTTCCATCACATAATCCTGATGCACACTTCTCCTCATGTGCGGGTATGAGGACTCAAGCCATGCACCATTACACAATTCCGATGCATGGTTGTCCTCATATGGATGCGAGGACTTGAGCCATGTCCCATCTCATGATCCTGATGTACACTTCTCCTCATGCATGTATTTGAGGACTTGAGCCATGCACCATCTCATGATCTTGATGCATGCTTCTCCTCATGCATGGGTCTGAGGACTCAAGCCATGCATCATCTCATGATTTTGATGCATATTTCTCCTCATGCATAGGTGTGAGGATTCGAGCCATTCACCATTGCATGATTTTGATGCATATTTCTCCTCATGCATGGATGTGAGGACTCAAACCATGCACCATTGTATGATCTTGATGCACATTTCTCCTCATGCACAGGTGTGAGGACTTGAGTCATGCACCATTGCATAATCCTGATGCACGATGGGTGCAAAGACTCAAACTGTGAATGAAGAGTTTGCACTCTCACTTCCCTTTATCTGACTTTTCCCAATGATCAAATGTCCTGTTCATGTGACTTTTTTGTGATAGATTCATAGGTAGAAATTCAGAGACCTTCACAAGGCCCATGGCTGTCATCCACGATGGGTGTCACCTTTCTGCAAGAATGCTTTTTCCTGAGTAAACTGGCAATGCACTACTAACCATTTCCCCAAAGCAGTGCTTTTACCTGTATCCTGCAATGTAGAAATCTTGCATATGGTATGACTAAAGAACGAGAGCCATCTCGGCTATAATTACGCCTGCAATGGGTTCCGCTTTCACATGCCAGAGAGCACTGTGCTGCTGCCAGGTGTCCCCCCCCCCCCAATTACAGGTGGCAATGTCTATGTCTTTTCAGGACATGGACCCCCCAGCCAGCCGTCATTCTCACATAGGATCAGTGCATGGCCCTGCCACCCTCCCTGTAAACCATATCTGGGGCTGTATTATTTACTTCATCACCTTTGATGTAGCAGGTCAGAGAATGATTTTCATTTCTCCTTTTTTAATCCCACTGGCACCATAGAAGCATTGCAGATGTCCCTCTGCATTATGTTATATAATATTAATTTTATTGACCAACGCTTGAAGACATGTCTCAGAAAAGATCCAATCAATAGTCATCATGCAAACTCATGCCGTCGTTTGTGCGCCATGACACCGTGACGGGACGGTCACACATTCTCATCTCCAGTGCTGGCCCCCGGGCACTGGAAGGCTGGTCCAGGCCGGAGCCCAGTTCTCTTTCTGCCTCTGACCAGGGGACAGATGGCCGGAGCGGGCAGCCTTCCGCATGACCCAGCTGTAAACCCTGCGCAGAGTGGGGGGGCTGGGCAGCGCTGGCGGTGGCACTAAATCTCCTGAACACTATTTCTCTCGCTTTAACTTCAAGATGGCTTCTGGGGGCTAATTTGAAAACCAGGACGGCCACCTGCCCCCCTCCCCCACCAGCATCGAGCGTGTCTCGGTGGCCTGTGCCCGAAGGGACCAAAGGCGATTTCTGCAGCCTGGGTTCAATCAGCTCTGTCCAATCAGCAGCCAGGGTTAATCAGCTGATCGATTGACCGCTGGCTACAGTGGCCAGCGGCTTTGTGCTGCCCGGGGGGGGCATGGGGGGAGTCCTTAAATATCAGTGGGTACTCCAGCGAGCCAAACGGTGGGGAAAAATGAGAGGCTAGTGATGTGGATGGAGGGGGTGGGGGGGCAGTATCATTAGATAAGGAGTTAATTACTTTACAAGGACCAGGCGGTGAGAATGGCCAGGGGGCGCTGGCGGGCACACCGATTACGGGCCTCGTTTGCAAGCCATATGGCCGCCACCGTAAAGCACAGCAAACAGCAGCAAGCTGGCAGACCCCCCCCCATTTAAAGCCGACAGAGCCCCCCCCCATTTAGAGCTGGCAGACCCCACCCCATTTAAAGCCGACAGAGCCCCCCCCCCCATTTAGAGCCAGCAGAGTGCCCCCTCCTTTTTAGAGCTGCCAGAGCCCCCCCCTATTTAAAGAACCCTCCCCCCCCTTTTAGAGCCGGGAGAACCCCCCCATTTAAAGCCAGCAGAAACCCCTCATTTAAAGATGGCAGAACCCCCCCCCCCCCCCCCCCATTTAAAGCCGACAGAGCCTCCCTCCCCATTTAGAGCCGGCAGAGCCCAGCCCCATTTAAAGCCGGCAGAACCCCGCCATTTAAAGACAGCAGAACCCCCCCCATTTAAAGCTGGAAGAACCCCCCCTTTTAAAGCCGGCAGAGCCCCCCCCCCCCCATTTGAAGTCAGCAGAGCCCCCCTCCTCCCATTTAAAACTGAGAGACTGGGGACTAGCACCAGGGGTGCTGGGTGCTGTTCCCTCCCACCGAAAGAGACCCCCCCCCACCACACACGCATTGCAAGGCTGGCGAAACCTGGGGTGTCACTAAGAGACAAAATCGGCACCGTGACATAAGAACGAGTCCAAAACAAATAGCCTGAACGACTGGAAAGAAAGGATGAAAGAAGAGGCTGAATGCAGGGAGACTCTAATCGTGGGTATGGCTGTTTATTCAGGGCTATCAGACATCAGAGCAAACAGACAGACACATCACACACATGTGAGCGTGTGCTGGATTCCATAGCGGCTGACTGAGAGGTTTCTGTTCGCCTGCACATTCAAGCGGATGACTGTGGTGCTCCTTGTCGGCATGCGGTTCCGTGCCGCTCACTGAGTGTGCAGTGTGCTGCCCAGAGTGAGCCTCTTTTCTGCCTCGCACACAATGCCAGCATGCACCCATAAATAGAGGCAGTTAGCCATCAATGAATTTATAATGAGTCCACTTCAGATGATCCAAGAAAGTGTCAAAGCCCAGAAATTATATGATTTAAACCGGCGCCAATCAAACTGCACAGCCTGTCCTGTGATCTCATGCACAAGCACACACACACACACTGTACAGATGTCATGGTGTGGACTTCATTTACTATTTATATTGCGGTACACTGGCTTTGTAGACTCGATTCACAATTGTCCAGTTTTTCTAATTAATCACAAAAGATTTTTGTTTTGCCTGGAGCTAATTTGGGGAGAGGGGTGGCTCACAATGGACAGCCAGAGCTCATACATCAAACAGAGGCTCCCCCCTTCCCTCCACCCCCTCACCCCCCCCCCCATCCCAGCACAGGACGAGCAGGCACAGCCCCCCCCCCCCCCCCCCCACCCCCACCTCATCTCAGCGCAGGACGAGCAGGCACAGCCCCAGGGCAGAGAGAAGCGCCAGGATCTGTCCTCTGCCGTGTGACTCGTTATTTTTATCCGGAGCAGCTCAGACCCGCTCTCCTTCCCTACCTCTCCCTGCTTTTCTGGCAAGACGTCCGTTTAACTCACCGCAGCCCGAATAATTCTTATTTAACGCTAATGAGTAGCTGCAGCAGGAAGAACAGGAGCGCAAGGGAAAGCCGAGGTCCAGCGGCTGTGTTGACATTTGCCTCCCGCCTGCGTCTACGCTCTGTCGGGCCTGATTGCGAAAAGTCGCTCATCTGAAGGGAAAGAGAGCGATTAGCCAGGCGCTGCGCCCTCACACACAGCACTTTGCACACTTCACAAATGATCGGGTTCATTAAAATGATACATTTTGAAGACAAGTGTCAGCTAAGTGCAGAACGTGCATCATAGCGACTTATTTGGTGCCTTTTTACTGACATTAGGTAAATGACTGCAACATCTGAAGGAGAAAAAAGCATCTAGTTTCTTTCTTAAACATTCCCCTGGAGAGCGATCTGCGAGGGCACCTTGTTTTCTTATACAGAATGTGTTTTTTAGAAACCAGGACATGGGGTGTTTTTATTTCTGGAGGAAACCTATTTTCTCTGTTGAAGAACAATGAGTAGGTCACGCAGTGTCAGAAGGGGGCAGCGCAGGGACGACTGCAAGACGTTATTGTGATAGCGGCGGACCGCGCTCGTCTGGGATGGAGCCGCCGTGGAGAGGGAGGGGCCGCCGTGGAGAGGGAGCAAACCGCCCCTTTCCAAGGAACACAATGCCTCCACTGTGTGTCCGCTCTGTGGAGTGTCTTAATTGTGTTTAATGGAGTTAATGATGAAGCCATTAGCTCTGTCCTGGGGAGGGAGACGGCCCTGCAGGAGGATGACAGAGCAGCCGCGGCTGGCCCATGGCGTCCGGCTCATTAAATCGCTCCTCCATTGCCCCCCCGACGTAGCGCGACAAAAGGCAGCAGTGCTGCTGTGACTCCTCGGCCGGCTTGGGGTGGACGTACCCCGCTGGGTGCAGATCACATCAATCACGGCCTGAGAGGGTTAATGCGACACGTCCTGAGGCTTCCGGCTGGTGGACGGGGCCCCGCCCCCCCGTCGGCACAGGGGCAACTGGCTCTGACTTGGCCACAACATTCAGTGTCTGTCCTGTCTAGGTCTACTGCAGTCACTCAGGCAATACATATCATTGTAAATATGACATAATGGTCCTTTTGTGGAGACCAAAACTGCTGCATTACAGGAGCTTCCAAGAGGCACATTTTTAATCCCTGAACCTGCAGGGATTAACTGACTTTGTGATGTTTGGTCCTATTTCGACAGACATCACTGGTTAAGATTCGCTTCACTGGCAGAACGTGTTCCTGGGCTTAAGCAGAATGTGAAGTAAAAGCCAGTGGGGAGGCTGCGTGGCTCCAGTGCGGCTCCAGTGCGGCTCCAGTGCGGGAATCAGCAAATACATTATATGTGGCTGCGGCCGCCTGCAGACGCTCACCGAGACCAGATGAGCAGCAGGGGACCGCAAGAGATCGAAAGGCCAAAGTAACTACTGCAGAAATTGATTTATAGAGGCTACTTAAATAAACGCCTTGTGTAAATGCTCCAGGTCCCCCACGACCCTGAGTAGGAAAAGGATGGATAGATGCATTTTTAAACGTCAGACAGCCTTTTACCTGGTCAAACTTCACAGGATACAATAGGGCGAAGCTGGGTGTGATTTCCTCAGGAAGCTGGAATATCCTCAGTGTTTCTCTGCTTGGGAGGCTGCTCACTCTCTGCGACAGTCAGTCCTGCGAATCGCCCCAGGGGACGACGCGTGTGTTAATATGTCCGCCGTCTGGTGGCTGTGATGACTGCAGCGTCGCAGCCTTTACGACGCCCCAGTTCTGAAGAATCCGGGAAGATTCCTCTGTAGTTCCTCAAAGCGCCGCCATGCATCTTTCTCGACAAGCTTCGCCAGGCAAGGGAATTACGCAGGAGAAATTATAACCTACTTTCTGTGATGCCAAACAAGCAGCGAGTCGTGTGCAGGGAGACGATGTGGGGGGGGGGGGTGTATTACGGAGATGGAGGCTGATGTGATGTGATGTCGAAGCGTGTGCTGTGTGGGAGACGCAACTTTCGCAGGACCAAGACACCTCATCTGAAGCGGCGAGCAAGTTTGTCTCCATAACGCGCATTGAATTACCATAAGCAGGCATCATGCGACAAAGTAAAAAGCACCTAGACTCTTTCACGCCGAGAACCACGTTCACATCACCGCTCCACGGCCACTTCCCAGCACTGCCACATCACCTCCACAGTCTGTGCCCAGCTGCGACAGTCTCACAATGTTGGCTTGGTCACGACGTGGCTCGTTGGCAGTGCGGGGGAATGAACAGTGCATTGTGGGCCGGCCAGCCCTCCAGTGGGCCCCGCGGACCCCGTGCCCATTGTCCCAAGTCCTCTCACAGCCAGATGTGTTCTCAGACATGATCTATGACTGGGCGCCGGGACACCAGCATGGACCTACATCGTGGGTGTTCCACTCATGAATTGACCAATGGCCTGTCAGCTCCGTTTTTTCTCATTTTGGCCCAGTTCTTGAGACTTGTAATGGTGACTTCCTCCAAATGCTTTTGTGTTCCCCGCTGAATCGGTGTGTTTTTCCCAGTGGGGGCCACAGCAGCAGGAAAGATACAAACAAATAAGACATACAGATCTGAAATGCGAGGCTGTTCTCTCATCATGTTATTGTCATCGGACTCTCTCTCCAATCAATCCATTTTAAAAAAATATATTTCATGCATGAAAATCATCCATTTAAACTGAAATTTCGTTTATTGTTACAGTTACATAAAAACTGAGTATAACCCAAGAAACTGAGAACATCTTTCCTCTAAAATGAGTTGGGCAATATTTTTCTATTCTCTTACATTCCTTTTATTCCATGTTATGAATAATTCATACCATACTTGCAGTATTTAAGTAGAACATCCAGATTTGCTCAGATGTCCAGGCTCCTGAATGGCTTTGGCTCATTCCGTTCCTCAAAGCCCCTGCCTCATTCCGTTCCTCAAAGCCCCTGCCTCATTCCGCTCCTCAAAGCCCCTGCCTCATTCCGCTCCTCAAAGCCACTGCCTCATTCCACTCCTCAAAGCCAGTCCCTCTTTCCCAGAATCCTCAGCATTCATCTTTTATGTCATGTTTTTTTCCCATAATGCAATGTAAGTCTTACACTATGACCAGCTACAAAAGGAACATCTACTCAACATCTGCGCATCCTCCCACCCACCCATCCATCCATCCATCCATCCATCCATGCAGTGCGACATGGTCTCCTGGCAAGCCAGGGGTCTGTCTCCAGTGGTCTGACCCTTCCCGCCTTGTCCAAAACAGCCATAATGGCTTTTTAATGCCTCTGGACAGACACTCCAGGATTACAAATGACAAGCGACATTTCCAGGATGCCGGTCCAGAGCAGACATGGCACTGTGCACAGTTTATCTGTCATTTCAAGCACTGAATAAAAAGACGTCAGAAATACCAGAGTGGTCCCAGCAAGAAGGGCTTGCCCTTTGGCTGGCAGAGAATCCTTATGTTCTCTAAAACAAGATAAATAGCTTATATTTTGACATTCCTAAATGAATAATACATATATATACTGTAATGCTAACATCTGACGCAGATGTGGTTTACAAGCATCTGGAATTTCAGGTCTATCACAGCCATTATTGAACGAACACTGTTGTGCACCTTTATTCACGATTTTTATAAGCTTAGGAAACGACTGTTTGGTAAGTTTTTACATTATGCCAATTTGTAGAAACACTGCTCTGTTGAAATGTTTTGTTCTGAAGATTGCAGCGATTATGTAGTCTCACCATGGCACTGCAGCAAATGGCCTAGTGATCACATCAGAGTTGGGGTTTAGACACGGATCTCACTGCAGCACCTTAATTACGGCCTGTAAGTCATGTGTTTGGGGCCCCTGTGAAGGAAATGCAGTGACACAGATTCTTCACCTCGTCATCCTGAATTTCTAAATGCACTCGCAGATGCAGTAGCGATGGAAGTGCGTGCAGGTTTAGCGGGTGTGTTCTCACGTTACGCCATCGTGCCCTTTACATTCATGGTGAACAGAGAGATGTACGAAGACCACTGCTCCCACAAACATGCATTCTGTTTAAGGGCAAAGAGGTGAACATATAGATCCCAGCAGACTGTCCATCCATTTAAGGGTAAAGAGGCCACAACATAGATTCCAGTGGACAGCAGATCTGTTTAAGGGCGACAAGGCGAGCACATAGATCCCAGCAGACAGTCAATCCGTTTCACACGCAGCCCAGGCAAGGTGACAGCATGTTGCCACAGAATAGACACACAGCACAAAAAGGCCAGCTGGCTTTATTTGTCTCCATCCTTTTTACATGAAGTTTCTCTCTAATCTACAGTGACAGTAAAGAAGGGCTATTAGCACCGGCCTCCATGCAGTGCTCACTGCAATTTCCAGGCTGTGCCCCTCAGCACTGTCTCTCTTCCCTCTCTTCCCTCTTTTCTCTTCCTTGGTTCCCTCTCTGTCCCTCTTTCTCTCTCTTTCCCTCCTTTTCCCTCTTATTCCTCTCTTTCCTCTTTCCCTCTCTTTCCCTCTTTATTCTTCTTTCCCTCTCTTTCCCTCTTCTCCCTTTCCTTTTTCCCTCTTCTCTATCCTTCCCTCTCTTTCCCTCTCTTCCCTCTTTCCCTCTCTTCCTCTCACTATCCTTCTTTTCCTCTTCTCCATCTTTCCTTCTTTTTTCCTTTTTCCCTCTTCTCCATCATTTCCTCTCTTTCACTCTCTTCCTTCTTTCCCTCTCTTCCTCTCTCTATCCTTCTTTTGCTTTTTCTCTCTTTTCCCTCTTCCCTCTCTTTTTCATTCTCTACCATCTTTCCCTCTCTATCCCTCTCTTCCCCTCTCTGCCCCCTCTTTCCCTCTCTGTCCCTTTGTCCTTCTTTTTCCATCTTTACTTCTTCTCCTTCTTTCCTTCTTTTTCCATTTTCCCTCCCTCTTCTCCCTCTTTCCCTTTTTCACTCTTCTCGTTCTTTCCCTCTCGTCCTTCTTTCCCTCTATTTGCCTCTCTTATCTCCTTCCCTCTCTGTCCTTCTTTCCCCCTTTCCCTCTTTTTCCCTCTTTTTCCTTCTTGCCCTCTTTTTCCTTGTTCTCCCTCTTTCCCTCTTTTTCCCTCTTCTTCCTCTTCCCTTCCCTTTCCCTCTCTTCTGCTCCCTTACAGCACAGACATATCCAATGATACAGAAGCGGCTAACAGAGGAGTGCAGCTGGACCATCCGCCGCATTTCCTGCGTCATGCTAAATGCACTGAGGTTGATGGCTGGCCACTTCCACCTCTCTGGTGTAGCATGAGCACTAGGCGACGTGCATTTGGATGCATGAAGAGGGCTGCCGTGTGAGAGGCCTGCCGTGTGAGAGGCCTGCCGTGTGAGAGGCCTGCAGTGTGAGAGGCCTGCGATGGGGCGGCTGTAGCGGTGCTCAGCGGGTCTGTGCCTAACGGGACCCAATTAATTAGAGCCAGCTGGCCCACATTAGCTTAAACACCCCGTTAGTGTTCTTTAAAAGGTCAGCTGGCCGCTTTGGTAGCTTATATGGCGGGGCGGGGGGGTGTCTGATGGACTAGAGCTGGCACCTCAATTTGTTTTAGTGCTTTAGTGTCTCTGAAAGTTTTTGGTTACGTGTAGAGTTTTATTTTGCTCTTGAATGAGCCTTGTCCCTCTTTTGTGGCAAAGCTTTTGTTTAATGGTTTAATGAAGCCTTTGTGCTTCAGTCTCACTCTCCTGCCACATGTCCTCCACCCTGTAACCTGTTACAAAAAGCTGGTTGGAGATGCTTGCAGGGCTGGTTAGATGAGATCATTTGAGCTAATTAAAGAACAAGTAGCATTGCAAGGTTCTCTGCTGACTAAGTTATGGGGGGGGGGGCATTAATTTAACATTCAACTTTCTGAACGCGACAGGGGGAGACGCCATAATCTCCCTGATAATTACAGCATCTCTGTAATTTATCATTATCAGTATTATGCTGTAGATTTTTAAATATGTTTTCATGATGATAATCTAGTTATTATGAAACACTTTCAGTTTTTATTTTTGCAGCTTTAGCTTTGCAGACTAATCAGAATTGTCTTTTTGTTAAAGAATGTAACATAAATTAGCACAATCTAGCAATATATGTACCTCAGCATACCTGCAAGTTTAGCTGCCTATTTTGGTAAATGTGTAAGGTTACTTCCTCTCTCTGGTTACCAGATTTATCACCATTTTTTTAGACATGGTTGCAAATATATTTTTAGTTTTAAGAAGGTTAAAAAAATTAAACTGTTAATCAGGTAGATTGAAATGCAAATACAGGTTAGTGGTTATAAAATGGTTATACAGGTTAAGGTTTATAAAAAAACACTGAAACTCACAGCCTTGGAAAGAGACCATGGGGATTATCTAGTACCTGACATGCCACTGTGGAGACTCTTCCATTACATTATTCATTAGACCATAACCCTGTTCCGGTTCACCTCCTCTCAGCTCCCTATGGAAGCGCCTTATGTGAGGTTATATGGTCTAAACCCCAAGATGGGGTCATATGACACCAGCGGAGAGGTGGAGATGCTCAGGTCCATCAGGCCCAGCTAAAGGCTCCACCTGAGCTGACGTTTCCGCAGTGGCCTGAAATGTGCACCCTGGCTTTGGAGAACCGTGCAAACAGACTGGATTAATGGTGCATTTGTCACTGAGTACAATCAGGCCAACAGCCCCCAAAAATATTTAGGGCTCTGAAATGTAAGCGAAAGGAGTCGCCCCTCTGGTCATGCCCCTGGCCGTCACACCCGTACACATCTCTGTGTGACGTAAATCCTTCGCTCTTTCACTGGGAGATCAGGCTGAGGAATCTGTAGCGTTGAGTAGTCTTGCCTTTCCGTGAAGACATTTTGTTTTATATTTCATATGCATCTGATCTTTTACTATGGAAAGCATCCCAGAATAAACTCAGCCTTCTTTGTAAACAATATGTTTTATTTCATTTCATCTATATTTAAGTAACAAAATTTTAAGTTGGAAGGAAGACATTAGCACAGTACCCTCGCTGGGCCTGTGATACACGCTTTAAATCTTAACTGAGAGAAGGATGTACATTAGCACAGTACGCTCACTGGTCCTGTGATGCACGCTTTAAATCTTAACTGAGAGAAGGATGTACATTAGCACAGTACGCTCACTGGTCCTGTGATGCACGCTTTAAATCTTAACTGAGAGAAGGATGTACATTAGCACAGTACGCTCACTGGTCCTGTGATACACGCTTTAAATCTTAACTGAGAGAAGGATGTACATTAGCACAGTACGCTCACTGGTCCTGTGATACACGCTTTAAATCTTAACTGAGAGAAGGATGTACATTAGCTCAGGACAGCAGTGCAGCTCAGTGAAGCGGCAAACGGACGTCCAACCAAAGGGCAGAATATCCAAAGACCCAGATGCTGCCACTGTGCCCTGGAGCTGGCTGCTCATGCAGGACGCAGGGCAGAGTCTTACTTACGAACAAGGGAAGTGTGAAGCTATGAGAAGCTGTGTGTGGTCGTGTGTAAAGCTGTGTGCAGCTGTGTGTGGCTGTGTGAGGGTGTGTGTGATTGTGTAAGGCTGCGTGTAAGGTACTGCCTCCCCCTTCTTCCTGTGTCATGACTGGCACTGCAAAGTCCCCCTTCTTCCTGTGTCATGACTGGCACTGCAAAATCCCTCTCGTTCCCACGTCATGATTTGCACTGCAAAATCCCTCTCCTTCCCATGTCACTACTGGCACTGCAAAGTCTCCCTCCTTCCAATGTCATGACTGCCACTGCAAAGTCCCTCTCCTTCCAATGTCATGACTGGCACTGCAAAGTCCCTCTCCTTCCAATGTCATGACTGTCACTGCTCTCATTTCACACTTTATTGTACTTCATTGATGATTTGCTTGTTCAGGTTTTTGGAATGACATTGGTGCAAAAGGTGACTTTAAAAACATATAAATCAAGTCACAAAACCCACGAAACAAATAAGAATATCTGCCTGCACAAATCTTGCTGTACATCCAACCCAGACATAAAAAAATAGAAAACAGAAGGAGACGTGTGCAGTAACAAAGTCACCTGGATGAGATGAATGGTGCACTGAAGGCGCCTTTGGTTGTGCGAACACACAGCACAGCAGGTCATTAGTGATTGATTTAAAAACACCTGTTTGTAACAGCCGAAAGTGCTAACTGTTAACAGCGTGCTATAAATTCCCATGCTGTCATCAGGGTACAGGCCCAGACTTTATTGTCAGGCATTGACGTCCCTTTCCCTGGAAATAATGAATAATGTCCTTATCATTTTTAGCCTTTTATGATGGCCATTGATTAGAAATGCCGGAATTGGCACACGATGGCAAAGACTCCACTGGTTCTCCCCTTCCCTCCTCCTCACCCATCTCAGCCTTTTCGCCTTGAATTATTTACCTCCCCTGTCATCTCTGGAAATTTCTTTTCAGCCTCCTGTAAACAGTGGCCTTTTTAAATGGCCCCACGATTTAAATACTACCCCTTCTTTGTGTGGCTTTGCTTAGAAAATTAATCAGAAAGGACAAATGGAACTTGTATCGGGACCACGCTTCCGTGTCACCCCCCCCCCCCCATGCCGGCAGCTTTCCAGCTGCCCCCGCCCCCCCACCACCGTAATGAAGCCTCGCATTGCTCATTCTTTTGAAAACAAACAGTCTATTTTGGCCAGGAAGTGGGAAGAGGGACGTGGGGGCCACTGAGCTGAGCATCGGCAGAATAACCTGGGGGGGGGCACCACGCTGATTGGCCATTGATACAGCAGACAAAGGGGGGGGGAGACCATCCGGAGCAGGCAGGTGAGTTCTGACTGCTTCAAGTGGCCCATCGCCGCCTAGAGAGGGTGGGGCTTCCCATTCAGATGGGCTTGCCAATCAAATACTAACAGCAACAGGATCTGTCCGAGCCCCCGGCATTGGCCTGCGCGTTACCGCCCCCCGGCATTGGCCTGCGCATTACCGCCCCCCGGCATTGGCCTGCGCGTTACCGCCCCCGCCCCCGGCATTGGCCGGCACGTTACCGCCCCCCGGCATTGGCCTGCACGTTACCGCCCCCCGGCATTGGCCTGCGCGTTACCGCCCCCGCCCCCCGGCATTGGCCGGCGCGTTACCGCCCCCCGGCATTAGCCTGCGCGTTACCGCCCCCCAGCATTGGCCTGCGCGTTACCGCCCCCGCCCCCCGGCATTGGCCGGCACGTTACCGCACGCATAAACGTCCCCGTGTGCCAAATGAGGGTCTACAATTAACAGATTAGGGTGATGGAGTCACACTATATCAGGGTGATGGTTGCATGGCTGCAAGGCAGGCAGTCAGAAGATGCCCTGAACCCCCCCTCCTCCGAGATCCCCCCCCCCCCACCACAGCCGCCTGCAGGCCACACTGGGCAGGAGTGGGCTCTGCTGGTGATGAGGGGCCAGATAATACCATCCCCACCCCTCTCTTCCACCTTCCCTTTGCCCCCCCCCCTCCCCACACACACACACACACACACCCTGGAGCACCTCAGAAATACCTGCTCAGTATTCTAGGAGCGACAGTGAGGGGGTGGGAGTGGGGGGGTGAGGGGAGGGGGGTATGTCTGCAGAGGGGAGATACAAAGGCTACAGAAACAAAGCGGAACATCTGCTGGAGCGATTGCGAGTAAACATGTTTGACAATTACTGTTTACAGTGACGGTGACACCGGTCGGCCATATCAAAGCGCAGTGAGATTTGCAGTGAGCCAGACTGCAGCACTTACTCTCACACTGCACTATTTGTTTGACCTGGACTATTAAAGCATATTCATTTGTATGAAATACAATTTGAGATAATGACTGCTATTAATTTGCAAGGAGTAAATCAGTTAGATTCTCCTCATTGTCCTTCATTGTCTTTTATTAATTTTATTTTTTTTTTATCTTCCAAGTTCAAAGGAAATTAGGAGGGGAGATTTTTTGAGGCTTGGCTCCAGCGTGCCGCTGCAGGGGGGGGGGGCTCTCGCAGCTCAGCCGAGCCGACGGGCACCTTCTCTGCTCCCCCTCTGGGGGACATGAACCCACAGCCTTCCGGCTCAGCCTTTTCACCACAGTGCATTCGCTCCAAAGCGGCTGAGCCATCACTTCTTAATATAAAAAGTGCCTTTCAGCTTCTTTATACGTTGCACCTCTTTAGCTTGAGAAAATGGCAATATGTACAGCTATACTTTATTCTGCTCTAAAAATCTTTTAGTAATATCATATTAATAGGTATAATATGTGGTAAATAACAACAACAACAACAACAAAAACATCAACACACTATGATCCTGTAGTGAGTAAATGGTGATGAAAGATGATGTTAATAATAATAATCATCATTATCATCATCATCATCTGTTCAAACTGTCTTTTTCAGTGATAGTCACCTACACCTCCTGTCCCAGCCCCGTACTCCGTGACGGTGAGGTCCCCCAAAAAGTTCAGTCACAAGTCCTAACAAATGAAGCGCGTGCACGGGAAGCCCCGCCCACAGTCCGGAGGCGCCGGCGGGAGACCCCGTTTGCTCACGAGCGCTGCCTCCGCCGCCGTGTAGCTCAGCTCACACGTGTGTGTGTGTGTGTGGGGGGGGGTGATGGGCTCATTATACGGACGCAGCGGCGCACGGGGGCAGCTTCGTGTGTAAGGCGGGAAAAGGAAGCTGCACGGCAGCGCCACACGTCGCGGGACTCGCGCGTTACCGCCTGCCTTCTGTCCCTGCCGTTCTGAACACGGCGCCTGTGCGCGTTCCTGCCATTCGTGAGATTCTCCCGGATTATGACATCCAGGCAGGGTAATCAGCAAAAAAAAAACGAGTCACAAATAATATCTTCCTTGTGGAATCTGATTTCTAAAAAAAACGAAAATGTACATAAGGTACAAACTCTTAAAAATGTACATAAGACACAAACTCATCGGCTTAGGGGACGTGGCTGCAGATACCCTATAGCCTATGTCACATTAAGTTCTGGAAAAACATTGAGAAACCACTCCGTATTTTTAAAAAATCTGCATTCTTAAGGTAAATCCTGGTTTAATCCTGGTTCTGCTGCCAAAAGTGTACACTGTGTTGAGGCTGCTTCAAGGCTCAAAGTTTCTAAGACAGCAGTACACAAGAACAAGGTGAAGCAGGAGACACTGGCAGTAACCAAAGCCCAGCCAAGTAGAGGGCAGAAACAACTTTCTTATGCCAAAGATGACCGTCAACTTATCCGGCAGTGCCTCAGATATCGGAGGATGACCTCAAGTGACCTTCAAAAAGAATGGGAAACACTAAGTGCAGGTCTACACTAGTGGGAAGGGTCCTATCAGGCTGCTAGAAGCTGGACTGAAGTCCCATAAAGCAAGGAAGAAGCCCTTCATTAATGAGAAGCAGGGAAGAACCAGGCTGCAGTTTGCAAAAAAAGAATGTTTCTTTTACACAGACGCATAACCATAAATTGAGAAATGAGTGAAACAGACATTTTTGCTGTGGTCTCCTAATTTTTCCAGAGCTGTCTTTATAAGACTCTCATAATAATTTATGCCAGTCTGTGACGTAGGCGGTCCGGGCTTAATCTCCCCCTTGATGATTTGCCATTTGTCATGGTTTATTGTTAAGGCTGATTAACAGTTCAGCAGTCGTTAAAACGTGGCGTATACACACACCAGTCTACATGTCAGTGTTTGTCTCAGGTATAGAAGACAAGATTATTACGTCACATCCTGTCTGCTTTAAATGCACTACCTTGCAGTCAGAAGACTTCTCCACAAAACCTACAGTAATCAATCGGTCAATGACACTGCATTTAACTTTTTAAAGCAAGAGGCGTAAGAAAGCATTGTGACTGCGATTTATCAGAGAGAACAAAAATAGGTTAATTAAAATAAAAGAGAAACAATTTTACGGTATGACCCTCTGACATAATGGATAAGGAAGCCGAGTGAAAAATGCATATGAGGAAAAATACATAAATGAGAGAATTTTATGTTTTTAAAAAGTGACGTTTGTATAAATTCGCATTACCTGGACAGATGGGGATACAATGTCCGCTTGTGCTTTCTGGAATGCACGGACGACAGCGAGGGTGACAGCAGTGGCGATTTCGTGTGAAGGGCTGTCAAACATCGATGTCGCCACTTTAACACCCCAGACAGCAAACAAAAACAGAGAACATCTGACTTGAAGATCAGTTGGCAGAAGCAAATATGAATGCTTTGCTTATTTAAGTGATGTGGACAACAGGCCTCACACAAACACTTTGCGAGCTGCCGCCTTTTCAGATCCTCCTAACCTGCCCGTCACTGTCTCTGAACGTTACGGACTCTCTGGTAGAACTAAAGCTACGCTGTGAGCCGAAAGTCTTAATACTGAGATCTGGATGTACCTTCTTTGCCCGGCATTGCGAATCGTTTCAGCAAGAAACTGATGATGATGTTGCTGAGACTACAGAACAATTGTTGATGCTATAAATAAAAGATTCATTCTGTATTTTTTTTTTAGAAAACCACATGCAATCTCAAAATATTAAATCCTAATGACTACTGGGCAATGATCGGGACAAATTTACAAAAACTGGTCTCACGTTCTGTTCGGTTCAGTTACATAATCACTGTCAACTATTTTAATGTAAAAAAACATCTGCTTTGTTATTATTGCTGCTATTGTGAAAGCATCGCCATTAAAACGATAAATTTAGTGGTAAACTAAAATTATGTATTTTAATGTCATTTAATGAATTTTCGATTGAGATGTTATTGCCATTATTAAATCAAAATCTTGATTTAATTTTAATATTCGTTCTTTTTAGACATCTTGAATTAAGTCCTTATAAAATTATACGATGGCTGAGCGGAAATATGCTGAGACAGCATTATAATTTAATATCGTTATGTTATTTTATCTTTTGAAATATAAGTCCGAAAAATAAAATTCTTCATTAATAGATGTATCCAATTTCTGTATATTTCTATACATTTTATTAAATAAACACCATTTCCTGTTTTTATATAAAAGTAACTAAATTCATTTTGTCCCAAAATCGTGATAATAATTTAATTGTGTTGTTATAGCTTCGTGTCAGGCAATGTCAAGTTGAGTATTGACTGTATGAGAGCTCGGATTTCCTTGGTATTGCACTGGATTACTTTAAAAGCGCTCGCTGCAAACGCTCACCCAGACTTTGGTTAATATTTAGTGAAGCTTCGGGACCTCAGATCTTTAAAGTATCCGTCTATATCACTGACTCCTCGTTTTGTGCTCGTTGACACTCAATGGGATTCTTCAAATGCATGTCCTTAGTTAGCCGGGAGAAGAAATACATATGCGGTAAACGCATGATAAGGACCTCGAGGTAAAAGTTAGCCATATATTTTATAATAAAAAGCCGAGCTGCCGAGGCCAAGTCTGTGAGCTGATTACGTTTCGAGCAAAACCTGCTCTCTCACGCACGCGGAGTAGTAAGTCTTTTATCACTGGGTGGCACTGGCTGTGCCTGCAGCTATTGCCCGCCTCGAGGTTAGTAGTTTGAACGGGATCCCATCATCAAACTTCATAATAACGCTGGGTTTGCCACAGCTGCGGTATGACCCTTTGTGACGGATCAGATATCTGCTGGATGAAAAAGTGCCCGTCTTTGGTGTGAAATAATCATGTCTATCAATTCAGGCACGAAATGTTCTCTTTTTTTTTGCATTTGATTTGCGATTTTCTCTCGCGTTATTTTTATGTTTCATTGTTGACGTTCCAAAAAGGCGAAACTAAACACGCAATTTCTGTTATTCGCGCGTTTGTGTTTCATAATAAATCGCCAACATTTAAGCAGCAGCCTTTAAACATGTGCGAAACGGGCGGTTAAATAATGTCAATCTAGGAAGCTGTTACGTTAATATTTAAAGATGTTAATATTGCTCATGTCGCAAAACGCATCGTTAACATTTTATGTTGATTTTTTTTCCGTATACGTCTTTCCCGTTTTTTATAATGTATAAATAAATTCTACAATAAGTGATAATGGCGTGAGATAAAATATACTGAAATGACCATCAAGAAAACTATGTAACGGTGGTTATTATTATTAACTTAATAATTTATACAATTACGCAAAATGTTACTAAATTATGGCATCAGTAATATCAGTTTTAAAACAATGTTGCCAAATAGCTAATCTGCGTCACTGCTCTCTCTCCTGCCGTTTCGCTCTTAGTTTGTTACATTACCAAGAACTTTTGTGTACTTGTAATGTTATTTATCACAGACATAGGTTTATATTTATAATAAACAAATTGTCAATACTTTAAGTAAATACAATTCCTGTCATTTGTAGCAAACGGTGTTATTGAAAAGCTTGTCGTTTTTCTTTGATCATTCACTGTTATTGTTGCTGGATCTACATCAGCAGTGCTACACCCCGAAGCGGTAAAGAGCTCAATTTCCCTGCTTAGAATATCCTGAATGACGCCGACGGAGCCCTTCGCCGGCAGCGCTGCCTTTAAGTTGGATGTTGTTGTTGACACATCATAATATAATCTAATAATATGATAATATATATTATATTTTCTATTTTTATGTATTATATAATAATACATAAAAATAGAATATTGTAAACTCCACTGGAAATTTGTCAGTTTTCGATGCAGGATGCAGCAGTTTGAATGTTTCTGTTACTATATAGAACATTTTATTTGGTGATAAGAAAAATATTTGATTTGAAGTTTCCCCGGTAATAAAACCTGTATACATTTTCCAAATAGGAGGCTTTTTTCATCACACATTATTATACAGTTGAATTGCATCAATATGATTAAAATAGGCGTTTGTTTTTAACTTTATACCTTATGTTTTACTATTTCTTTGTTTCCGTCGCACTGTGACGGCCTGCGCGTTGCCTAATTTGAGAATACTTGAACTCCCACGCAAATGAATGGCGTCTGCAATTTCACTGTTAGTAGCATAATCGTGTAGTGGTAATGGGGAAATTATTTTTTTCTAATAGAAATGTTAGTATGTATTCAGTTAATGTTTTGTAAGGTGAGAATTACTTTTCGATTACCGTTATCTAATGATAATCCATAGCGAATTTGTAGTTAAAAGTCGCCTAAGACGGTTTTTCATGGTTTGTTTTTATTTTCATATGACATTCTGTTCAGCATTTTTAGATTTGCGTACGAATGGAAAAAAAACATATCGAATTGTCGGTTTCCAGAAAATGGTTATTAGACTGCAGCTGTTAATATTTAATGTTTAGAGTTAATTTAATCGGTTATTAACGGTATATATAACCGTTCCAGCACATGGAAGTAATGTGTATATTTAACATAAGATATGAAAGTGCAAAGCAACTTAAGAATGTTTAATATACACTGGCTATGCTACCAAATTAGTTATTAAAAGGCGTTTCGAAAAAAACCAGACGACCCAAGGTAATACTAAAGCACTGTGGTACACATTTCCCATAAAATCAGTATTGGCACCAAATGTCAACATCATCCTCAAAGATTAAAATGTGTGGATATTGATATGAAGGCCAAAAGACAGATTTCTTCAATAATTCAGAATTTTCTTCAGCGAAATTTCTGTAGGAAAAAAGAATCGCGATTTAATTGTGAACTTTGGTGGTGCGTTGACATTGTCTGCGGTGTCTTAGATTAGATTTTTTTTTAAGCTGGGAGAGAGACAGCTTTCAAAGGCAGCTGATTGAAATGGCGTGTGTCTATATGTTGGAAGCCAAGTGAGGGACAAAGCCCCCGCGAAGTCATGGCCACTGAAGCAATTATTCCTCAACGCTGAATTTGGATTAGAGCAATGGAAAGAAGCATATGTTTGGCCTGGGGCGGCGCTCCCCACGCCGGGCTTTACAGAATGTGGGAAGAAAAAGCGACTGAAGCCGGAATATAAACTGTATTAAGAGAAAGGGGACATAAAAGCGTTTTCTTATTAGGGCTAAGGGTGGTGGCATATATTAAACACCCGATGAGCTTTCTAACGTTCCGAGTGATTACATTGTATTCCAGAACCGTTATGTTGACTGTGATGATTTCGCGCCATGATTTTTGTCTTGTGTTTTATTTCTGATTTATAAAAAACATATCATTTTGTATTTTTTTTCGTATTCATCGAAACCTCAGGCCTATAGGACAGTTTAAACTGTTCACAGTTGTATTACAGTATGATTCTAAATATGGTCATTTGATGTAGAGAACTGGGTTACGCCTACAATAATTCCAAGTTAGCCCGCAGCAACTGAGTGGGGGTGCAAACACAGTGAAAGGTAGAACCATGAATGTCGGACAACCATGTGTTAAAAAAAGATTTATTCGATGTTTAAAATTCATTCGGGTTAAGGAAAGCCTAGACGGTTGTTTAGGTGTCGAAATATATGTAGAATGCTGCATAATTTTAGAATATAGGTGATGTGTGTACATTATCACCATTCTGTCTCAGATCCAGCACTCATCTAAGTATGGATCAGGGACGGACGCAATCAGTCAGATTTATCTCACCTAAACTGAAGCAAAATAATATCATTGACTAAATGTGGAGCACCGCGCTGTCATCGAAATTTTATGATAGAAGTCGTCTGTGAACAATATACATGCTTTATGAAATAACTTAACGTGACGTATAATTGCATATTCACTCTGCGGTCCTTGGTATGTTATATTCTAGTCCGCGTATCTATTATATAACTGTTATTAATTTAAATGTTTTTTGCTTATCTCAGAGCACACGCTAAGATGCCTACAACGTTGACTTTAAACCTAATGTTACTCTTGTATTAAAACAATATACATTTTCTGAGTAAAACAAACGGATTAACTTCACAATAATCAAAACACAAGGCCACTAATGTCGTCCTTTCTCTCTCTCGATGGTTAACTTTGGCTCCGTTTCAAATATCAACCGATTTTATCCATTTTTCCCTCCTACCACTGTGAGTTGGTTTCTTAAATTAACTAAGAAAGTGACAGTTGCTTAGTTTTCATAGTTAAACTTATTGACAGACGTCAGGTCGGTTTAATTGAATCGGCGCTTCAGCTCTCCCCCCCCCCCACACCCCTCCCCCTCTCCTCCTCTCCTCCTCTCTCCCTCCCGTTTTTTCTAGAGGACTCCTTTCTGCCGCAGGTAATCATAAATGATTTGATGATGTCAATTTGACCTTTCTCGGCACGGGGGCCCGTGTCCCAGCGGAAGGATGAGGTCAGTCAGGGTAGTAAAAACGGAAAAAGGTCTACGTTAAAGCAGTAGATAATTAGTCAGTTTACTGCTTCACTGAAAACTTAAAGGAATCACATGAGTGAATTCACGAATACCACTGGTGTATAACCTGTTTTTTAAAATGCCATGAAATGACATACACACATAAATATCAATGTTACATAGTATTTAATACACGGTTAATTTGTTTTCGTAAATCTTTGTTATCCATGTGACAATATTATTCAACATACAGCTCTAAATAATTGATTATTAACAAATGTGCACCGAGTGCGGGCCAATTCACCCCGAGTTCTGTTGGGAGTTGCTGTTCCATATTTTCGTCCGGAGCTGCGTATCCATAAGACAGCTTTTCGACTTTATTTATGCTGCCAGATAACCTCTCAAACGACACAGCGCACGGGCGATTAAACGACAGTTTTACCATCAGTTAATAAACCAGCTTCCTCATCAGGAATTAACATTCTTTGGGCCACATTTCGGATTACACAATTCTCAGTGATTCCTATTGCTCAACTGTGTATAAAATACTTCCTTTATTTAATTACAAAATAACTTGTTACGCTAACGTGCCAGTTTAACGCAAAACGTATGTTCGCTATTTCGTCTGTATACAAACTAATCCATTTTAACAGCAATGTTTTTAATTAATAACAAAAACTGAAGAGAATAAAATGAATTAATTAATATTTCAATTAAGACCGTGGTGGTTAGTGAAAAAGAAGGAAACTATACGCTGGTGAATTGAAGTGCAATCAGATGTAATTCATTTATATCAAACTAGGGGTTATGGCTACAATCGACCAAGTACAGCTACATACCGCGAGCCACTGCTGAGATGTGAGCGACATCATTGTCGTTGCAGAAGAGTATTGATAAATGTATACCATAAGAATTACACTAAAATGAATTAAATGGCTTATCAGACCCGTTAAAAAAACGCGAATTTTATTTTTGCTTGGAGTTTTGCCTGGTTGGTAGTTTGTGTCTAGTAGGAAATTATAAATTAGACAATTAAAGGGATACGTTAAATGCTTCGTTATGCGCCGTGGCTGTTCTCTGGTTTAATGTTTTTCCTCCTTTAATTGAAAACAAAATTGCAGCTGAGATCTGGCAATACCACAGAGGAGCGCTCGTCAGCGTGTCGCTCCCCTGTACATATGATTTGTTTAGATGAGCTGAGCAGATGCCACGTCACTCCACCTGCAGGTCGCCGTATGTAGGCTACACCTTAGTATCGCTCATTATACAGTTAACTTCCTTTCACCTGAAAAGCAAAATGTTGATCCGTACCGAAGACCTAACTGAAATTAAGAAGGTGACTAATGTAAACAGTGTTATAGCGTTACCAATCTGAGCAGCCTTTTTAATTCGCTATCACTGGAATTCTATGGTCAGAACTACCTATGTGTAATGTTTGTTTAAATTCATCACCGCTGACTGCTTAAATTGTATTTACCTTTTTTAAAGCTCATAAAACAAATACTTCGTTTACTAATTATACGCAAATAAATTAGTGCTACATTGGTCTATTTATATAGTATTTATTATTATTATTATTATTATTATTATTTTATTTCTACATATACAATCCAGTAACAAACAGTGCAACATTTTAGGATATCACCGAAAATAATATTCGTTTGGTCGTAAGAAATAGAAATCTATAGATCTCGCAAACACACATGGGTCAATAAAATGACCATTTAATAGAAAAGTATTTCAGACCGATGTGGCGTCAGGGATGATGCAATATGTTATTTCCTTTTACGATACAGTTCTCTGAACTCCCGGAGTTGAAAGTTTTAGCTGGTATTGAGATTACCATTATTATTATTACACATGAGGGAAACCGCGGCTGCATATTGCAAATAGAAACCGTCTAGGGAGAGTTAAACTGAATTACACTAACAGTGCTAAATAAAAATACTGTCATGAACGAAAATACGCTCGTGTACACCAACCACGGAATAAAAACAATATATGTGTATAACCATCGACATAAAGCGTATCAAATATTTATTTTCTGGGCAACAAAGGACTATAATACATAGACAAGAATGAGAAGCTGTCAGCACAGCTCAATACAACACAGCTACACGGAAAGCCGCCTCCAATCCAGACACTGGACACGGGCCTACAGGGTGTCACGTGGCCTCAAAAATGTTCAACTCTTTCAAACGTTTAAAAAAATCAAAAGACAATATCCATTTATTGCTGTAATGATGCTTCAAGGAAAGAGCAAAGGGTAAATTATAATCCGCTTGGCACATAACACATTTTCCTGTCAAACGAAAACCCGAACACAAAACAGTTCGTCTCTCGTTATCTTGTCGGTTTTGCTGTATTCGTTTTAAAATCGAATAATGAAGTACAGGAAAACGAAAGTTTATTTCTAGGAGTTTGTTCAGGTGCTTCCTTGTCGCCTCAACATGCTACAGGAGGGCTGAATGAAAAGATCCCAGAGGAAAATAAGAAACGTGTTTGCTAACAACCATGAAACCACATGAAAAACTAATCGAATAAAACCCACTAAAACAGGAGGAACCAGATAAATAAAAAAGCTTCAACAGACGCACCATATTTACAATTCCCATTAAATTACACTTAAATAAATATATACATACATGAACACTGATTCCCTTATATAACCGTGAATCGTGTTAGAATTCAAAATTCAAGTTGGTCGCTTTACCTTGGCGTGGAAGTCTATCACTGAAGTCATGACATGGAACTGTGTTTTTTTTTTCAAGTTTATTTTTCACAATACTGATAAAAATGCATCCTTTTACTTTCTCTTCATATGGCTACAATCGTAACTTGTGATATATGAGGGTTGCTGAAATTCATCTGTCCGTCGCAGCTCATAAAGAGGGGGGAGGGACAGCAAAAGTCCTCGAAGTGACGGGGGCTCCTATTATTCACTTATTTATTTATTTTCAAGCAGCTCCATCTCTTTTTCCGTGTGATTATTTAATTTAATTGGAGGGGTGCCTGACTTCCCATGATTCCACAGTTGAAATGTGATGAAACTGATGTAAAATCGTAGGATCCGGGGGTGGTCTGTACGATTTCTTGATCATTTGTATCGCTAAATATTTATAATGGACTACTTGTGCGAGGTGACTCACTTCCTGTGCTTCTCCTCTTTATCTCCACTTTTGGTGCCGTTGTCATTGTGGTTGTTATTGTTGAGGTACATCTTGTCCATGGCTTTTACGGCTTCCGTCAGATAGTTCTGTAACGCCGTGAGGGCTGCGCACATTGCCGGGGTACCGAATCCATGCGAAATTAGGCTGAAGTGGCTCAAACAGCTCTGAATCCCTGGCTCAAGAATAGGCTGTGGTCGGGAATTCCCCAAGGGAGTACGGTCCTGGGAAAGCAGGTCTGTGAATTCTTTGCAGATTTGTCTAGAAGAAACACAGCGAATTTATGTCAGCGTGAGCGTCTACGCAATTTCAGCATAATGACATGGCAAAATACGCAACTCATTCTTGAAAGTTTTGGGGATACATGGCGCAGTTTAGTCTTCAATTTAAGACACTAATGAATACAACAGCAGCAGAAAAAGTGCGTGACACTTTTAGGCTTGTAACTGCAGATTCAGTAGTCAAACTTTTTAAATTACCTACGACATAATCATGTGACAAACATGTTTATGCTACGCTTAATGTGTCACTGTAGCCGGGAACATTATTGAATTGGACATTGTAATAACAGATTAACTTACTTTGTCGCTAGTAGCATGTTTTTTCTTTGGACTTGTTCATTTGGGTCAGAATGCTGACGGTTTACATATTCGGCTACTGCCTTGGCTGGGAACTCCGTTTCGCAGACATAACCAAAATCTCTAGCAAGATGAACTGCTTCGCCTAAAGAGGGAGAAACAATGTTTCGGTGCACATTATTAGAAGTCTGCAATTAATCTCTATATTACTGTGTGTATTACAAACATACTGACAGAACGCCTATAGAAACACCGATCTCTTAAAAACAGCGTAGGCTAACTGTTCTATATTGCTTTAATACCTTATTCGGATTTAAAGACAATATACCGTGCATAGAGATGAACAGGTAATGGATATGTGAATTTTTACAGTGTACAGCGTTATGCCATGTTAAATCAAAAGACACTGAATTGCTGGGTCAATACGTTTATATACTAACCATTAATACTGAAAAGGTTCTATGATCCGCAATCGAAATTTAATTTCAAGTGGGAAGACATTAGTCTTCTTATAGCCTTACTGGAGTCATTCAACTGAGACATTTCGCCTTTTGTCCTTCCTATCTTCGGTTCTAATTTCCTGGACCAGTTGGGTTTTGACTGCGGCACTTCCTGACACACAACATTCGAGGCCTTTTGAAGGCATGAGTCATTTAGGATTTCAAACCGAAGCTCAGTACACCGGTATGTACAAAAAGGAGCGGACGTTACACGGTAATATCTACCTGGAAACGGCACTGTCCCTCAACAGATAATTGATTGCCTTTGTATACCGACCCCCACTCCCCTATCGCAACCCAATCATACATTTCATCAGGCTTATTAACATATAATACACTTAATTTCAATGAAGCAAAAAAGGAATACAGCATTCAAGCCCTCAACTGCAATGATTAACAGGAACCAATGAACCATTCGAGGGTTTCACCTCGACGCACAACCCACCAAATGCCACTGCACGAAACAGCAACGTTCAATTTGCCAGCACAATGGGTTTCCTCTGCCGCTGCACGATAAACGCTTACCATATGCTACAGTCACATACGTTATACAATATATTTACATTTGTGTAACTGGAAGATCTGTCTACTTTTGAAATGAACAGCCCTGTTTGTTGTACTGTGTTATCAACATAAAATACAATAACATTTTTGCCATTGATTACAGTTACATGGGGATATATTTTTAAAAAAATCAATTTCCTTTCAGAAAATATATTCTGGATGGCGGTGTGATAAAAACGTATGTTCCTCACCTAGCAGAATGTAACCTCGGCCCGACCGTGCTTACGCTCTGATATGGGCCTATGTGGCTTTAGCAGAAAACAAAAGAAACATTTTCCATAGCCGCTTTGTATTGACCATAATCTAACATTATTGTGACATATGCCTTTAATGTATTATCGATTGCACTGTAGGTGTGAAATGAAATAAGGAAAGTTTTGACTGATTCTTAAAAAGACCTTTCCGTAATTTCCGTGAACAACAAAATTCCAGTCGCGCACACGTAACTTACCCTCCACTAGTGACGTCAGCAGCGTAACGTTTGCGGCCTTGCGTCTGCCTGCTGGTAGGTTTAACCCAATTTTGTCCAGTTTTTCTCTTAAGGACCTTCCACCGTTTTTAGATTTAGCCCTATATTAAAACCAGAAGAAAAGATGCTCAGGTCCTCATCCATACAAAGCAACAGACAAGAAATCCTAATGACCGCACATCAATAGTTAAATAGTCAATGCATCTACATCTGTTTATATAAAACATGAAATATTTGGGGGAACTGTTTTAGGAATCAGTCATTTCCATACGGCATAAAACGAATGCATGCACTCCTTAAAATAACTCCAACCACAGTACTGTCTACGATGTTTAAGTGTAGCAACATCTTTGTAACAATTTTGTATTATTCAGATTAATTTATATGATTCCGATTCATTGACAGTTTGTAATGTTTCAATATTTTAACCATGTCGAAGGTTTGCAGAGAAAAATAGCCCAAGGCGAAGCCAACACAAAGGCGGACAGCATTGTTCATTTTATTAACCTACATTTTTAGATTCGATATCCTTTTCTGATTCTTAAATATCACGTTTGTTTATATTCAGTTTATCTCAGCCAATTTTAACCACCTAAGTTTTCTCAGATATAGAGTCAGTAACATGTAAGGCAAGTACATTGTTATCTGTTATTGAAAATCTCGGTCGAGTTAAATGGTCTTGCCTTTATTGTGATAGTTAGTGTACACATGGATGAACCCAAACCAAGCAACACGAAGAGCCCACCTCCTCAGCACTCCTCCCAGCAGAGAGGCATTCAGGCACTCGGGCGGAGAGAGGCGTCTCTGCACTTCCGCCACCGTGACCTTGTATTTTGATGTTGAGCTGAGCAGAGACAGGCGACCCGGAACAGAACAGAACACTTCGTTGGGGTTTATCACGCCGCCGAAGAGCCCATCCTTACTCATGGGGATGGTGGAGATGGTGCTGCCTGTGTTTTTAGAGAGCGAAACCGGACCTACAACGAAAAAACATGTCAGAAATGCGCTCGATATCCACGCCCGTTCAAAGAATCCGAAAGAATGGCGCTCGTACAAGTCCATCTTCTGCTATTTTCTGGAAAGTGGTTTACTAGTAATATTGTCATGGAACAGAATAAAGATTAAAGGTAACTGAAAAGTGTAACTGTCGTTTGCTCATTTCCACCCAGTCTCCATTTAATTAGTAGCATTCTTAAAAAAAAACCACATATAATCCAACACGTAATCACAGTGCAGTATCTCAGCACTACCGCCCGATAAACGCATAACGATAAACGCATTTCGATTTAATATCAGTTATATTACTCTGCTCTACAACATAAACACAATAATTTGTAACCTGCTGACTTTATAATAGAAGCTAAATCTTTCAAGCAGTGTGCCAAGCCTAGGAAACACGTCAGATTGACTGAAACGTAATAACGATGTCATGTAAAATGAACTAAATTATGTATAGTGTAACGCAATTTGTTAAGTAAATACATTTTTGTGAAATATTTCAAAATTTCACACACATAATGGAGTTGTTATATGTGTATTTTTCATGTATTTTTTCCGCCATTCAGACTAGTTGTTGCACACTGGATTTTTACAATTTAATACATATAAATACGGTTATTTGATGACGTTTTGTTTAGGATACCGCTGTCTTCAGGAAACAAAAGAATTGGCAATTTTGGACAGATGACTTGTGACGTTAATAGCTCAGGGGAGGCTAATAGAGACAATAGGAGTTAAACGAACTCTTGAGATTACTAATATAAGAGCCAATTATCATGTTGATGTGCAAAGAGTATCTCTTAAGATTTGTCCCCCACGTATCTCATTTGACTTTAGAAAAACTCTTATAAGCTGCGTATTTACAGCAGATGAAAAAAACTACCGAACTCCAATTCATTGCGGCTCACGTAGGCATAATATGCAGCACTGCACACGCTCAAAGTGGCGTTTACCGAAATTGTAGTAGGAAATGGTCATCAAATAACTGAGAATTGTCCCGCAGCATTTTAAAAATTTGTGAAGCTGCAAATAATTTCTACTAAACTGTTTGCAGCCCCCAACTGAAATCACACATCATTAGCAGCTGTTTTTTTTTAAATATCAGGGTTCTGAAACGATAACATAACAGAGAACAAGCCTCGACAGAGCGACGTGCTTTTCCAAATACACTCTGCTGAACGTTAACAAATGTACATGTTTTAAATCTCTTAAGAGCATATATGTATATATCCTAATCAGAAACAATTAACTCAAAAGCGAAGGCAATCTTGTCTAATACGCCTGAATTGTTTACCCCACAGCGTAAAACCTATATTTAAAAAATATCGCTTACCTTTCTTAATGACAGTCTGGTCTTGAATATTTATGCCTTGCTCTTCGACGTGCTGAAAAATAATCGAAATTTTAATTTACAAAGGCTTTATATAGCATAACGAGCTGCTTTCACAGGTGCTGTGTTTAAAGGGCAGTGGGAGAGCGCGAGAGAGCAGTTAGCATTAGTGGATGAGGATAAAAGTATATAAACTGTTTACGGGATTGCAACACCAATGACTTAACGAAGTAACTTTGAAATAGTAAAAGCCGAGGTGCACTGCTACACCAAGAATGAATTACTGTTTACATAATGTCTAACTGTGATTACAAATCGAGCACATCGCGCCTGAAATTCGAGATTGTTCAAGTTGCATGACAAATGAGCTCAATCAACGGAAAGACTATTTCCTTCATAAAAGAGGCACGTCAATATTGCATTTCTCACTTACTTGAGTTGCAACCGACTGAATGTAAATGTTTATTGGGAATTTATTTTTTTATTATATTGAATTCTTTCCTATTAGCATTTGAACGTTAAGCTAATTCGACGTACGTTATGTACAATAAGGTTCACGTAGCGTAATATATCTTTGAGGCATCCTCGGCATAACATGAATTAAGGCCGCCAATTAATTAAGTAACCTTCAAATTTTTGTGACACAATATGCGACTATTTGCAGATTTACTACTAATCTGTTTCGATTATCGCTGGTCAAAAATTAGATAGTAAAACAGGAAGCATGACACTAATAAGAGATAAAATACACTATAGAGTTCGTTCATAATGAAAATACAGTAATTGTATTGATTTGTGCAAATTTATCTATTTTATTTCACGACGAGGGGATGCTGATTTTTGACGATTACTATTGTCAATATTTAAAAAAATATTGTATATTTTGTATAATATTGCAAATTTGTAAAGTGATACCTTGTTCTTCATCTTATCAGATTGCAAAGTGCGGGCAAAAAAAAAAATGACCAGGATGGTGATCATGTGGGAGAATAAAATGTATTATACCGGTTTTGGCAGCAGGTTGCAGTGCTTTGAAATGCAACATGTCGTTAAATGAATTTAAATTGTCTTACCTGAACATCTTCTAGGGGATGAGGTATTCCATGGATAGAGATAGAATCTGTCAGTCCAGAATCGATTCCGTGTCCCGACGGCAGAAGGACTTCTCTCCGGTAGTCCCGACATAGCTGAGGCGGCAAGCCGCGATGCTGATGCAGCAAACTGCTCTCCTGGCTCTGCCTTTGTCCCGGCCAGCCGGGGTGCTGCGGCTGCGGCTGGCTGTGCAGAGAGTTGAGGGAGTAGGGGTCGTTGACGTGCGAGTAAGGGTCCTGAGACTGCGGGTAGATGGGCTGGTAAGGTGGAGGGAAGTACGGGGGCTGGAAGTCGGAGTTGGGAGTGTGGGAGAGCGGCGGAGCGCTGGCGTACGGAGACTGAGCCACGCTCCCCAGCTGAGATAATCTGGCCGTCCCATTGCTACCGTCGTGACGATCCTATGAAAAAGAAAAGAAGAATATGTCCCACTTTACAATCATATTTGCAACGACCCGTTAAAAATTCAAGTGACGCAATTTTATCCGCATTTTAGCAGCGCTATTTCATGGCAAGAAAAATCATCACTATTAATTAAAATCCATAAAGTAGCCAAAACAAGACGCATACACGTGTAGGCCTGATACAAACATCAGTAAGAAAATAAAATAATAATAATTACAACGCAGTCGACGGGGTTTCAGGTAAATGATCAGGCAGCAATTATGCATAACTGTTTCACTGTGTGTATGATACAAAGTATTAAGGATTTTCGAGCGTGTGTCACGCTTCCGCTGACCGATTGCTGTTGGCAAATTGTAATAATACAAGAAACGCCTCCAGCAGACTTAATAAAATGCTTGCAATCTGTGCTTAAATACAAAGTTTTACTCATTTGCATCCTCTGTCAGCAATACTTACCATCGCGGAAAAACTGTGTACTAACATCTGCGAAACGATTCGAAAAATTCTGACAGCAGAATTTTAGGGATAAAAAGAAACAAATAAAAGCCGATAAAATAACAAAAAGTAAACGCAATTTAAATAAGCCCAGCAACACACTACTGGCAGTTCACAGTGTCGATGTTCATATGTGCACCGCCGAAGCGCAGTAATCCATCAGAATTTGGTTAAATTCCCGTTGCCCTTCATTTGATTTTAAAATGCAGTGTTATGTCTCGTAGATTATTATTTAGAATGTTTCATATCCTCCTTCTGTCTTCTCGCTCTATAACTGAGCAGCCTGGCTCCGGCTCATATTAGCCGAGATCAGCTTCTTCCCTCGGACTCCTAATAGCAGATATTCATGACTATTAATATAACACGAATACTTAATAAGAGAAGAATGGTCGGAAATCGAGCGTGAAGCGAGGAAGCAACTCAAGGCAGAGTCTGCACTAAATGACGTCCATTGAACGGAGAATCAGTGTATCTAATCAGAGATGGAGAGGGAAAGAGAGAGAGAGGGAGTGAAGGAGAGAGAGGGAGACAAAAAGGGGGCACATTCTCCTGCGTCTGACGAATCAGAAAGAAGGGGGAACATTTTAAAAGGTTGGAGGGCAAGCCAAAGTGAGAAGACTGAATTAAAGGAGAAATAAAACGAAAAAGAGAAAGAAACCCCTCTGTACCTCGGTTTCGTTTGAAAATTCGGTGATTCCTAAGTTGCTCTGGACTGGCCCATTTTTATTGCACTGAACGCGGCTTTTCGGGCGACCAGTTGCCTTGTTTTTCATATCAGCTCCCGATGTTCCGCGTTCCGTGTTTGTTTTAGTTGTTCCGTTCGACTGATCCATGGCTGAGCCGTCTAACGCAACGGCCAAGTCGAGTGTTTGAGGCGAAGATGAAAAACGTCCAAAATTCGTGCTGACAGCGAGCAGAGTAGCATAAGCAGTCCGCTCACTCCGTGCCCCATTTATAATTAGCTTTTCATCAGATAATAAATTCAACACCGAACAATCCACTGTCAGTTTAGAAAAGCGTACCAATGTCCATGGACCAAAACTTCGATAGTTAAATAAGAAAAAGACACCGATCGAGAGCGAATCTAAACTCTCCAACGTCTGGTCTCGATCCTGGCGTGGCCCTGCAGTCTGAACCCGTTTGACTGGATACGCGACTTCTAGACAACTGCCAAAATAAGTAACAAACCAAACCGCCCGGACACCTACAGAGTAAAAAGATCAGTACTTCCCATAATATGAATGTTTCAATGAAACAAGGTGCAAATCATATCGTAGTTCCAACTATTTAAATTTAAATTGAGCATATTTTTTTAATTTGTTGAGCGTCGGTACAGTGCATTTTTGACAATCTCTTGACATTTTATTTCGTAAACTAGAAAACACACCACTCTCCTGTAACTGATTCACAATATTTGGAAACGTTGTTTAAAGTGTGCCTATTTTAAAGTTATGATCTAAACAGCGTTAATGCATTCAAGCATTTTCTTTTTAAATATAATTTACTATAAATTACGCAGTACACGCGTACCTGTGGACCTGTAGCGGGTAAACAGAATATAACGTCTGGTATATTCAATTAACTATGTTCAACCTTTATACATTCTCATATTATTGTCATTATTATTGTTGTTATTATCATTATTGTCATCATCATCAGTACTAAAAGCATCGTACTTTATGTGGTTACAGTTTTTCTAAGACTATATTAAAATAAAATTCTAACCAAAAATACATTACACTAATTAATTCATTTACTTTAAGTTTCTTTAGTTCCCATACATATTAATTTTGTTTTTAGTGCATTTTTACTGCTTTTTTATTATTTAATTTTTAATGAAATTATGTTGGACGATGAAAAAGCCGCTTACCTCACAGTCTTCGTACTTAATATTATCCATTAATTTCCAAAGCATTTTCGGTTTTGTATGTGTTGAAAACGCTGCTGTCTTTTTTCACACTGCGAATTGTTTTCTGTGTCTTACAGTATTTTGCTGCTATTCTGTCTGCGTTCTGACATCTCCCTCTAATGGCGAAAGTAAAGGCTTGTTCCTCGCGCGGTAATATGTTTCTGATTTGCTCATTAGCATATAGGCAGCAGTCTGATTGCCGACTCTCAGGCGTTGCGTGGACAGGTAAACCGAGACGTTTTCCAAGCAGAATGCCCGCCTTTCAGAGAATACATTTATTCCCCTTATGATATTTTAATTCCGATTGGGTCATCGTGATATGCCAATATTGAAATGCATGTCACTGGCAGGTTTAGACGTACATTTAAAACTTAAGCGTATCTATCTGTCAATTGGCGAAGTGATTTTAAAAGGTCTACACATTGTAATGGATTTTAAAATATATGTATAATTTGTTTAGCGACAATTTAAATCCAATGGCCCCTTTAAATTTAGGCTCGGATTCAGGCAACATATCTGATACATTCGCCTGAAATAAAAATTCTTTTCGGCATGTATATATTGTAAAAATATAGCATATAGATGTGGTCACATTGATTCACTGAAGCTTTGGTAAGCTACATGATTGTCCCTCTCATGTTAAAATGACAACAGTTTGTTGTTTTAGTCCTATTGAGGCCGGGGCGTTTAAAACTAGCCCTACTAGTGTTATGCAAACGGTAAACAGTCATTGCAGGTAAGGGGCTATAGTTGAGCAAACTAGTTTGCATTTAAAAAGAAAATAATTATCACAACAAAAAAACACATTATTTTAATGTCAATGCGGAGTCGCAGCAGACAGTTTCAGCTTCGGTCCCTGGCGACAGCTAAAGACCGCTTTGTCGGGGGAAAACAGGTAAAGCTCTCCTAGGCGTTGGCTTTAATCTCCATTTTGGTGGGGTTGCGGGGGGGGGGGGCGGACTCCAAATCCGCTGCCATTAATGAAAGGTCAAGACTCGTACCATCTCTCACAAGGATCACAAAATATGACGGTGAGATACAAGCTGAAATATTGGATTTCTCTTTTGGGTTCTCGTATTTTTTTTTAACTTGGTGCCTCGTCTTCAATTTCTTTATAGACATATATGCCACTAGAAAACACGCACTATTTTTGGTATTTATGAAAAAATGCACTTTAAAAGATTATCATAAACAGAAATGATACTCAATAGGGTACAAATAGAAGTAAACAGAAATCTTTAGTACACTTTCGAATGCTTACATTTTAAGCGAACGACCCTGTTTACTTTTGATTTGAAATATAGATTTCTGTAATTAGTGTTTTACGGAAAGAAAATGTGTCAGAATACGGCCGCATGGATAAATCAGCCTGGCATTACAATGTTAAACTTCAGAAAAGGGTACCAGCGCTATATTGTATGTGAGTATGATTGTTAAGCCAAGGCCTATAATCGAATTTTTTTTAAAAGTGAATTGAATAATATTGAAGCGCCTACACGTCATTAAATGAAATATAAATTAAATATATTTCGGGGGGGGGGGGGGGGGGTTACTGTCTTCAGGACATACTGTGAACAGTCTAAGGCAGGATTTATTTAGTGACTGTCCTGTAGGCCTGACATAATCACTACGAAGGCCTGTTTTATTAACAGCCATATTGGGCTGATAAGGGCGCACATTTCCAAAACACGTCTCCTTTATTTTCACGAAAGATGCGTATTGTGAGAGTAGAAACTTTAGTGACAGTGCAGCTCGTACAGGAAAAACACATTTCAGACCCTACAATTTAATATTCAATATAAAATTCAGCACCAAAGATATCCTGTGTTTTCCTTGAAATATGTCTTTACCCTTGTGGTTGGAAGCCAATCATTTAATCTCAGATTTAACGCCCTTTTCCGTGCTACAAAAATACATTAAAATGTTACATTGCTTCAGCCTTACAAAACACACTACAAGGCCCATTATTGCTGTCTGATGGTACTCGTTCTTGCTAATGAAAAGTTGACGGCAGCGTTTTATGTTTCGTTTGGTTTTCTATTTAAATGACCGTGACGATATTTGACACATGATAGACAAGTATAAAATGTACTATTAAAGGGCACCTACCTGCCAATCCCCCATTTTGCCCATTATTGACATTGTTTTCTTCGTACTCTGTATGTTGGATCATGCACGGTGTTATCTCACTGAACCTCTGATCTCAAAGTGAAATTCTGCTTTTACCTGAACAGGATCATCTCACCTGGCCATAAAACAGGGCGCCACCGTGCGGCGCATGCGCACCTCGCCGGCTCTGTAACTTCAAACTACCCTAAAAAGGACGTTAACAATTACCCTGCATATTATATAAATATATATATTCTTCGTACTCGTATTCAATATGCCAAAGAAATGTACTTTATTGAATAACAAAATTTAACCGCTGTGAAAGTTGAAACCTCAAACCTTGACTGATACTCTACAGGTACAACTAATGACAAAATAACCCCAACCTTTCCGTAGATTAAATTTTAGTCTCCGTAAACAGCCTGTTAATGGTTCCCTTTTATTCTTCTTCTCGCGATTTTATTCTGAAATAAATCCGTATCGAATATTATTTCTACTGAAATAAATAAATGTGAGGATATGTGTTTTTGGCCTGTTGCAAAGGCATATAGCACAGACTGCAGTGTGAAAATTTAAATACCTATGCGGTTTGACTTGACCAATTTACCTGTTCGGAAATCGGAAACCAAAGAACATACACCGAACTTATTATTTCGTAAAATATTCCATAGCTGTATCCACTTCTGTATACAGTTGCCTAATTTAAAAGGTTAAAAGTTCTGAAAATAAGGGTAACACGGCGCTCCTGGGGCGGCGCTTACGCTGTCAAATGAAGCGTGAAATAGCTGGTTCACTTATCAACGTACTCTTAAGAAACTCTATACAACTTGTATCACATTACATATTTTAATATCACAAGTTTAAACAACGTAGCGCAGTTCCAGATATTTAGCACATTCGTTAGCCTATCAAATGAGCAAGGAGAGCCTTAAAGGACGACCACTAAGTCGCGGGTGTTCGTAAATGCCGAATAGAAACGGCAACGTTTTTGGTAATAACTATAACGAACGCGCACGAAGCAGTGCACACCGTATAATGCGTATTATGTAGGCCTGTTATAATTCGTTGAAATTTGAGTCAGTACACTAAGCTATTAAGTAGGCCTGTTGTGTATTCTCATATATCCAAATATATATTCAAAAGACATCAGGTTGTTCAGAGGCAGTCTACACAACATTTTAGAAAATCCACTTAAGTCTGCATCCAAGCAAATGCATGCTGAAGTAGATTACATGTGATCTACAAATGTGATTTCAGAATGGACACTTCAGACTGGGCACAGTTATAGTCTAGGAAACATTAAGTTGCTGTTAGGTAGGAAGATAATGTAAGCCTATGTAGTACAGGAATTCTGGAATATCTATCCTAAACTGTAAATGTAATGTATACCATAAATAAAATGAATAAATAATGAATACTCGTGTAATAAATTCCCACTTATAGGCCGATTAACCGACAACTTACATATACTGTAAAGCCTATGCATAACATATACATGACATGATATATACTAAATATTTGCGTGAATTGAAATAAAAACAAAGCAAAACTCAACCGGCATTTTTAATTTTCATGTTTTATGCCACATCAAATAAAATCTTTGTACATTCTTAGAATAAAGCCTCTGTCTTGAAATAGTCCAAGACAACTTAGTTACACGAAGAAAATAACTAAAGGTTACATATGGTTTATTTTCTAGCACGCCTTTACACACACACGCAAACACACAGACCAGGGCCCGCCCGCAATAAGGAAATAATTAGTTCTCTGGCGCCATCATCCGACGAAAAACGGACTTATCTTTGACTGGCCTCCGCGGAAAAATGTGAATACATGAGCGAATCCTTCTTGCTTTAATTTAGGCTAATACGTAAACGGAGGCTGCATTTCCATTATCATTCAGGTCATGAGGGAAATAATGTTAGCAGGCTGAAAATGGTCGCTTTTTAAGATTTTCATTAATGCTTTGAAAAAGTTTTCTTTTTATATATATAAGAATCTGATTCGTTCTTAGAAATAAAATATATTGATCAAAGAAGCGTCACCGGTACTTAACTGTGTTGCTCTATAAATATCTTATATCTTTACGTCATATTCATGTCTTTATCTATTGCCGGACTTTTTGGAGATTAAAGATGTAGTCTTACGGCGCCACCTAGTGGTTGGGAAAGTAGATTTTTCTTTCGACCTAAATGTATTCACTGTCCTATTTCAACATAATGGATAAGCTGTATATCGACATTTGAGATTGAACTACAAAACAAAACCTCTTCAAAAATATTGAAAATATCAGGACAAACTTTGCACAGTGAGCTCTTATTAAACTATCGGCGGCTGTGTGTGAATCGGCGGGCTAAGACACCCTACCTGCAATCAGTCACGTGGCCTTTAGCCTGCCACGAGCTGTCTGCACCCACATGCACAAAAATGCATTATCAAAGGGGAATGCCTCTATGTAAAGGCTTAATTCACCAGTCGGAGAATCAAAACATTACTCCATTATAATCTTCAGTATGCCAAGTTTATTTATTATTACTGCAACAGGAGAATACGTACAGAATTTCAACCAGTGAGCTTCACAGAAAATATTTCAAGCTAAATAACGGATGTGTAACCTTGCCGCCTTTTTCCGTAGACAGTTGAACTGAACTGGCGAGCGCAATACGTGGTCGGTGTTTGCTGCACATGGAAACAAACACCCCTTCATCCCGTAAAGCTCTTCTGTATAGGTTTAGAGTGTTTGTCTGAATATCAGATCCCCAATCATCGTGCGGCTTTCTGGCCAAAGGGTAGTTAAAAATAACGATGATTTTTAATACAAAAATACATGAAACGTTTGACAGTTTTATAAGGAAATAAACTTTAAACGCAAAGTGGAAGTTCTCCCAACTACTGAAAACAAAATTTTTCTATGAAATATCTTAACCAGGATAAGAGGCGTTTCCACCTAAAATATGGTTAAGATGTTTTACTTTGTTTACAAACATAGAGACACTCGACTGGAGTTCCTGCAAAGAAAGGGACTGTGCCAATTTATATTCTTCTATTTAAGACCTTAGACAGGAGGAAGTACCACGAAATACCCCACCCTCATTAGAAAATCTGAACACAACAGCTGATCTTCCAGAGTAACTATTTTCTGTCTTTAATAATGGCAAACAGTAATTCAAAGGGGGGGAAAAATAGATATATACACACACAACACACCAAATTGTTCAATTTACACCACATTTATATATAATATATAAAAGTTATGGCAGGCAGTGATGAGTGATGTGCCTCCACCCAGGGCTGCACAGGCGGAGGAGGGCAGCGCTCCACCCACGGCTGCACAGGTGGCCACTTCAGAAGGCTTACGCAACAGCCGCTACACTCCAGCGCTCAGACCCCCCCCACCCACCACCATCAGCAACACCCTAATTCACAGCCAAATGGAGAATTCATCCATCCATCCATCCATCCTTCCATTCACCAGTCGAAGCAGAAAGGCAGATGCAGCGGTCCAAGCCACGTCAGACCAAGCTCCCCGCTCACAGGCAGAGAGTCCCTGCGCACGAGAGAGGGTAAACGACGCCGCTGGGAGAAACAGCAGGACGGACAGTCCTCAATGTGTGACATCATATACACCTCCGGAGTACACCACCACCCATTGAAAGTTCCAAATAATTACATATAAAAATCAGTAAGGGGGGGGGGGGGTATTTTTAATGGCTGTTGAGCCCCAGAGGCAACCCAACGCGCACGCACACACACACACACATGCAGACTGGATGGGAGGGCCTTCAGGAGCTGGTCAGGGCCGGGATGTCGGAGGTGACGCTGTCCAGTGGCTGCCAGTGACAGTTCATGAGCGAGTCGTACAGCTCCTCACTGCGCTCCATGTACTGCCTGTTGAGAGTGTCCACATCCACCTGGGGGTTGGGGTCTGAAAGGGAAGGCGAACATCAGCACCAAGCATGGCCGGGGCATGTCCCACGAGGGGAGGGGACCACAGCCACCCACCATCATTTAAACTTCCCCAACACTGGCTAATCCCATGGAATCACACCCAAACCACAAATTAAACAACCGTCTGTACAGCCAAATTCCCTTTTAATTTAATTGTAATGTTTTTATTGTTAAGGCCTAATTTTTTATAGATTAGTTGTGCTAAGCAAAAAAAAAAAAAAGAACTTGTTTTTTGGAGACTGATGTACTGAAACCCTCTCTAAACAACTCACTCACAATCTCTGGTGTAAACCAGGCACTAACCGAAAGGCTCCTGTGAAAAGTATTCAGCTTCCTGGGGACTGGAGTTACACACTCGGGTTTTTATGAAAGCTACAGTGAACAGTAGCTACAAAAGAAAAATATCAACTAGCACAGCAGGCAGCCCTACAAATGTCACTGGACACAGCCACCCCCAGAAAGGGAATAAAGACACACAGGATAAGGATTTACCTTCAACAGCTTCGTCAGCATCCTCTGCAGACCCTTCAGTGTGCTGAAAGGATGGAGATCCATCATTCTCAAGTGGTCCAAACAGCCCCAAACCATTAAGAGCAAAGCACAGTGCCCTTTATATTTACCAGACTCTTAATTACGTTCAGCCCAGACAACCTTAAATCCGTCAAGTTATCCGGCTAAGCAAGAAATCCCACTTTGTGATACACACCCCAGATGTTTTCCTGTGCTAACAAAGCCACATACCATGACCACAGTTACAGAACAACAAGCAAGGCTCAGCTGAGATGAGCAGAGAGAGAGCGCAAAAACACAGCTGAATGAAGGAGAACGCAGCCCCTACCTCTGCAGGTGTGAGGGTGTCTGTGTGCATCGGTGGCATGGGAGGCATGCCCATGGGGGGGGGGGGGGGCATCATGCCAGGGCCCGGGGGGGGTGCCCCGTAAGGCCCGTAGCCGTAGTTGTAACTGCTGTACTGTTCATAGCCCCACTGCGGGTAGTAGCTCTGGTAGGGCTGCTGGTAGTATGATTGCTGATAGCCATTGTAATTGCCATAATTGTTGTAGTTGTAATTGTTGTAGTTGTAATTTTGCTGATAATTATTCATCTTGTTGCTGAAAAAAAAAATACATGAGAATATGAGGATTATGTATTTAAGGTTTCAGTTAACCAATTCAAACAAACCAATTAAAAAAGTTAAAATATAGCCTTACAAATGCTATTAGAACCCAGATTAAATCAAACTCCCAACGACAGAACACTGGAAGGTGCCAATCAAACCAAGAGAAAAGTACATATTTAGAAGCAGGAAGCCTTCTGACTGGGGGCCATTGCGTCATCAGCTGAACACCAGATTATACTTACCAATTATTCACTTTTCCTAAATCCAAAACAAAGGATACTGAGCAAATCCTCAGCTTACTGCAGCAAATAATCAAGGGAAATTTTAGGGCAGGTGGGGGCCTTCTTACAGCTGTGACTGGCTGGCGTGGGGCCACACCCACCACAGGAGAGCTTTCATTCGTTAGGTGACAGTCATGTGACAGTCATGTGACTTCCCAGGTGCACCCGATTCCTCACTCCCTAACGACCACCGCAAATGACCCTCCCTGCCAACTGCATCGGTGATACTGCTCAAGCATGAAGTGCCGTTTACAGCGGCAAAGGTTTCAAACGACTCAGTGCGGGTGATGAGTCACCTGCTGCCCTCATTAAACACTGCAGCTCGTTAGCCGCTAGCAGAGTGCAGCCCTGTCCCGGCAATGGGCTGCAGGCCCCTCCCTGGAGACTCACCCCTTGTTGACGGCGATGCTGATGCGGATGGGCTTGCCCCCCAGGCCGCTGGCGTTCTGGCACTCCTCCAGAGCCTTCCTTTGCTCGTTTTCATCGCCGAACTTGACGAAGCCGTAGCCTCTGTGTGAACACAGCCCTGGCAGCAGTCAGCCTCCCCCCCAGCACTACAGGCGCGGTATCATGCAAACTAGAAAAACTTACAAAAAATATTAGATATTTATGGAAGAACTGAAAAATGTTGTTTTACTTTTAATATGAAGTGGCATCACTTCAATTGTGTGTAGCTCTTGCTTATCCTATATGGGGAAAACAATAGTTTTAGCTGGAACAAAAGCAAACCACATTACCACTGTAAGTCTTCCTCCATATAAATGCTACGATAGACGAGGCAAAAAGCTGCAAGGAGCGCTGTGATAGGCCAACGTGTAAAGAGGGCTTCCAGTGAAAGCCACCCAGGGTACAGGTGACACTCGGGTCACGCCAGACCGAAGGCGGCTGGACATCTGAATTCTGCAAACGTTCAAGACCAAGACCATACACTTCGGGAGAATTCAAAGAGTGAGCCATTTAAAACAAGACTTGACAAAACTGTCAATCTGAAAAACAAAATCAAGTTATAGAACAAAAACTATGTACATCCCAGGGGAGACAATCTTCAGCCTGAATCTGGGCTCTCACCATCGCAGCGTACTTCAGAAAAACATCAAAGTGGATTAGAGCCCCTACTGGTAATTTGCACGACGCTACTTTGCCATTTTACCTTGAGTTTCCATACTGATCGGTGACCACTTTGCCCGCTTTGCACGTGGAGTACTTCTTCATGAAGAACTGATGGAGCTGGAAGTCATCCACCTCGGGAGTAAGGTCGCCGACAAAAACAGAATACTCTGGCCTGCAGAGCCAAGAGGAAGAACTCCCTCAGGCGTGCGTGTGGCAAGGTCAGCCATGGTCATAATCTGCTCTTTATGTAAAGTCACCAGCAGCACAATTGGAAAGCACAGGGCAGGGACCAAGACCTCAAATTGCTACATATACCCAAGAACTCTGTATCAAAGATGTAAAAAGGTAAAAAAATAATAAAAATGCTCACAATTAATGTGTTAGCTGAAGTCATACTGTAAAATACACAAAGCTGAATACAGCCAGTTAGTTTTGTTCCCCTCCCTTCCCACCCTTTCTGGGTCCAAACGAGGAGAAAGAACAAGGACTTACCCCGCCTCTGGTCTTTTGCCATATGTCGCATAGTTTAACTTAAACTTTCTGGGCTAAAAAAAAGCACAATAGAAAAAAAGGTACCTCAGACCCTCATGAACGTCAGATGGACACTGATACGTCAATGTGGGCATTAGTATGAGATACAATCAGAGTGTGGAAGCATTTTTTTTAGTTACATACCTCTGCCTCTCAGTACAGGCCTTCCAGCTCGGTAGTAAGTTCATAACAGAGTTTATTTGGCGAGCTTCAGACATAGTGAATTAACAAGTGGAAAAAACTGGAGCTTAACCTGTCTGCCAATAAGGGCTGCTGGCCTGCATACTCCACATTTAAACACTAGGGGGAGCTCCACAATTAAACATAAAGTATTACTAAAGGAAACACAGCTTTGTGATGTCATCTTAATGAGTGAAGTTAAGGAGAGAAAATGTAAGAGGCAGTCGGGGCCCTTCTTCCAGCAACACTTACCGGATTGGATCCTGGAACTAACTTCCCGTTCAGCCTGAGAACACAGCGGTCAACACTGGCTTCATCTGACATTTCTACAAAGCAGTAACCAGCAGAACCTCTGCAAAGAAGGACATTTCAGACTTATTCAAACTTGCTGAAAGGGAAACAGAGACTGTAGTGAATGTTCAACGAATATGAAATACAGGCAAGGTGTGTCCTCAGACAAGTATGTATGCCATGTATAAACAAAATGGCTGCCTACCCAGTCACTCTGTGACTTATGATTTTAACTCCACAAGCAGTCTCGCCCATGGCACTAAATGCTTCTTTGATGAAATTCTCATCCATGTAGGGGTCCAACTGAAAGAAAAACACAGGTGAGAAAGCCTTAAAAAACACTGTACATGAAATCTGAACTTATACACATATATAGAACCATACATTTAAAATAAATACGTTCCAACCTTGAACGTCTATTCGTTTTTACATAGATTCCAGAATTACGATACAGACCTGCAATGTATAACAGCATTTTATTTACGTGATAACACGCAGGTTTACTCAAACGGGATAAGTCCTGCTTTTGCAGACCAATCGCCCGGTCTGCACCATAGCCACTTGCGGCACGTGCAGTCACAGCTGTAGCGCCAGGCCTGGCGCGCGACTCTACGGGCTTTTGGTCACTAGAGCGCTCGCGCGTCTCACCGCCAGCATTTCATTTTACACGTAAAATTTAAATGTAAAATGATAAAATTGTTTCCCATTCTTTACCACAAGAACAGGTTAGCATATAGCATATTTAATAACGAACTAAGTAACCAAAACGAGTAAATGCGACAGGTTAAAACGAATGTGGGTAGGAATATAAAACCAATGTTACGTAAAAGTAATAAATTTAGTAGATTTGACACCAGGAAGTATCACAAAATACAGATCGTTGTAATTTGTTCACAAGCGTAACTCGCCGTCGATAGCCATACAGTACGACGTCTAACGAAGGCATTTTTTAACAAATAAAACAATAATTACGTACATCCCCCATCCACAGGCTTGTCATCCGGTTAAACATACTGCTATGTATCCACCTACTTTAATATCTAAAAATATTAATTACGAAGAAAGGACAAACAACACACTACTCCCTGCTAACTGCCGACGACGCAATGGCTTCCAGCGCAACCCCAGTTATGCAAAATGGTGTCCTCGCGCCGCCTGCAAAACAGGTTACTTCCTTCACATACACTGTCTTTAAATAGCTCATAAGTATTTTTATTTTTTTATTCAAATATTATATAAAAATCCAATGCGATTTCCTAAAGTGTACCGTTAACTTAAGAAGCAGGCGTATCCTTAACTGCCTCACGGCAGCGGAAGCCATGAACAGTCACATGTGCTTCGGAGGAAAACATGGATTCTGTGCTGGAGCTGGTGGCTGGGAGTTACGAGCAGATTCTTTTCGGTTATAAGGTGCAGAAAGGCGAAAAGGTACATGGCTGTGTAATTCATACGTGTGCTTATGTATCTGGACACACTGACTCTTACGAATGTTGGATGGATTGGTTTTTCCGGAGACAAACTTCGTCTCGAACGTCGGATTTTATCTTGTTGTGTAGAAAAAGAAGGCGCGGAATCTCACAAATAAACACAAATTTAAACTTTCAATTTTTACACCAGCAAAATAGATTTGGTGAATTACTGAAAATAAGAATAAAAGCCCTTGACCGCTGTATAGTTCCATGAGTGTGTCTTGTGGTGTGCAGGAATGGACCCTGAAAGCCGAATTCACTCACCATGCTCACACAGCCTCCTTGTGTGCTGTGGCCGCTAACGAGCGCTACATCGCGACTGGCAGCAAAGACGAAACCATCCAGCTCTATGACATGAAAAATAAGAAAGAACACGGAGTCCTGCTCCATCACAATGGTGAGTTATACCATTGTCATGAAATTAAGTGCATCCATATACGTTCATTCACCAGTATCCCATAATCGCTTATCCACTGGGTTGTGATGAAAATTAACTGTATCTCAGTCTGTTTCACTAGGTAATATGGGACAGTGGACACTGAGGACTAGATGCCAGTCTTTCACAAGACATGCACACACAATAATGCAGTTTGGGCAATCTCACTAAAATACAGCATTTACAGATTGTTTGATGTGAGTGGATACACATTTAAACATGTGGAGAACATGAATACTCTACACACACCAAGGCAGGATAGGGATCGAACCCACAGTCCGGGAGATGGGAGGTCGCAGTGATGCTCCCTGAGCCTGTCTGTTTATGTGCAGTATGCATAACATTTCACGATTGAGTAGCACAATCAGTAGTGGAATAGAAACACCACTGGTTATGGTGTTTGTCCTTAGTAGTGTCAGTGATCATCACTTAACTTTAGTTATCAGTTCATTTAAGCATAGTGCTACTAAACTGGAGCATGATGTCACCACTTGGTTTTTGTTAATGAGTTTGACTATTTGAACAGGTACAATTTCATGCCTCGAGTTTTACGGCGCTTCTCACCTTCTGAGCGGAGCAGAGGATGGATTGCTGTGTGTGTGGAGCACCAGGAAGTGGGAGTGTCTGAAATCCATCAAAGCTCATAGGTGGGTTTGCCCCCCACTTCTGAACACTCCACAGTCTGCGGTGCTATTGTTTCTGTCATCTTTCAGGGATTTAACTTCAGGAAGAAGTTTTTGGGAACTGGGAAGAAAACAATTTTTTTTTCTTATTTGTCAGGGGTCAAGTGTCATTTGTGTCTGTCCATCCATCTGGAAAACTCGCTCTGTCCGTGGGAACTGACAGAACACTCAGGTGACTTTGATTTAGCAGCCTTGCGCCCTGATGCATCTCCCCAGCTTTTGAGTGGGTAATGACACTGAGTTGTTCCTATCAAATCTCTTTGGGTTATATTTTCAAGGTGTGTCAGTAAGTACCTGTAAAGCCACATCCTGTGCAACACTACATCTTACTGATAAATTTAAATTAATAACACATCAAAATAATGAAGGTCAGGTCCCGACTCTGACTTGCATTCCTTTTATTATGATGACTGGTATCATGGATTCAGTGCAGATGTTTCTGTACTTGGCCTTCGTCAGTGCAAACCATCTGTGTTCAGATCTGACCATCATTGTTCTGATTGCATTACATTGTCTTCTAATCGATGGCATCAGTCATCTGAGTGCTTTGTCTTTTTTCTGTACATTATTAATAAAACATTAGCTCAGCACTAATCACTGAAATGTTGGCACGTCTCATTTCCTGGACCTTTATTGTTGCTTTAGGACTTGGAATCTCATTGATGGGAGGTCAGCCTTCATCAAAAATATTAAACAAAGTAAGTTGTGAGTTTTATTATCACTGAATTGTTTGTTTCTGCCTTTGATCTTAGAGGATTAAAAACATGCACTTTCTTTTTTAGGTGCTCATATTGTCATGTGGTCTCCTGCTGGAGATAAATATGTCGTGGTTGTGAATAACAAAATAGACATTTATAAGCTGGAGACGGCCACAGTGATAGGCACCTTCTCCTGTCCAATGAGGATCTCATCCATTACGTTTCTGAGTGTAAGGCCACATCTCTTTGGTTTCCTCTTTCCGCAGTGATAAAGTTGTCTTAGATTGTAGATTCTGTAGCGTTTTTGTTATAATTATTAATATACTCTTTAAAAAGATGATTTTATCTACACAGTGCTCTATTGTTTTACTTTTCCTGTCTTGTAGTAGTAGCAGTATTATATATTGAACATTTTATGTGAAGTTCATTTTCAAACTAAAGTGTTTTTGTCTCTCAGAATTCAGTCCTTGCAGTTGCTGGAGATGATGAAGTAGTGAGACTTTTCGATACTGATTCCCAGAAGTGTGTCTGTGAGTTTGTCGCCCATGAGAACAGGTGTGGTCATTTATCTTTGTGCCATTTTGAGGAAATAGGCAAAAGGTGTTACACTGGTTTACTGTTTGCAAACATTTATTCCTGAATCTCATGCCAATTATTTCCTAAATGAAAGTATTTTTTTCTGCTTTCTTTAATAGAGTAAAATCACTGGACAGTTGTACAGTGGGCGATCTCTGTGTCCTTGTCTCAGCATCAAATGATGGATTCATCAAATTATGGAACGTCAGTCTTGAAAAGGTGGTGTACATATTACAATATCATACTATCCTAGTCAATTAAAATTCACACCAGAGGTTGAGTTAGACCAAAGACACACCTTTCACATATAAATATGTTCGGTTTACAACATTTTCTGCATTCAGCACTTGTGTGTGACAGTAAGCACTGCACGGTAGCTCCAGTGAGAGAGATTGTTTCCCTCTTAGGTGACGGAGCCTCCAGCTTTGCTGGGGATGGTGAACACCACTGCGAGGCTGACCTGCTTGTCGGTGTGGCAGCCAGGCCCACAGGGGGAATGCAGTGCAGAGCAGGACGTGCAGGCCGTCACCTCCCAAGGTACCGGAAAGTACTCAAAGTGATGGCTCTTCCATATTGTACTACTGGGATCATTTGCAGGCGTCTACAAAGTTCCTTTTATATTTCTGAATTTGAAACCACTTCACATTAAACGATAGCATTATCTCAAACCCTGTGTAAATGTATGCATTGTGTTGCTGCTTTATCTATGCTTTGTAATTGTATTAAAACAATATTTTGTCTATGATGTCTATGTCGGAACTTTTTTAAACCTAAAAGGGTGTTAAAAAGGGGTGTAAACTGATGGAAATGGCAGAACTTACACTGAGATTTGTACCAAATTTCTGTTGCATTCTTTGCTTTAGCATCCACGACTGCAACTGAACCCAAAAGGAGAAAGAAAGAAATTTTCACAGAGGAAGTAATCGTCGAGGATCCCAGTTGCACAAAAAGAGTGAAAACACAGGGTGGTGAAAAGAAAAAGAAACGAAAAACCAATAAATAACCTTGTCAAGTTTAATGAATCGTTTAATGTCTTTATTACAAGTAAATCAAGTTCTCAGAGAATGAATGGCTGCACTTATCCGTCAGTGGTTTAAACGTTTGCGAAGTCTAGCAGTCGGTTGCCCGCAGTATGTCGCTTGGATGGTTATTTTAAATTTGATGCCGTACTGTACTCTTGGTGCCAGTCTGTATATGTTCACACACGAATATCGTCAACTTTAGCTAGGTGTGAAACTTCTATGAACGTATACACAATAGTCATGTTCACCACAGAATACTCTGTCATTCAGGTGGTCTATAAAGGAACATTTCATGGTTATGATGCACCGAAAGCTGTACATTATGCTAGGAGTCACGCGGTTGTAAAAATCGAAGACATCAAGACTTCCTGTGGTTTGTTTTTTTATCTGAATGATACAGGTGTTCATGTATGAATGTTAACCATTGTTTACTATAAAGAAAAAAAACCTTTTAAGTGCATAGCGTCACCAGTCCTGTGATGGGTTACACGTGGGCCTCCAGCGAGCAACACTTCCGGAGTTTCACTTCCCGTTTGTAAGGGTTGGGCGATCGAGTAAAACCCGGAGTTCAATCTCCGCAAGTGTTTAATAATTTGGACAGTTTAAATCGACTATTACTTAATCTTTGTGAGTAGAACATATGCGCCGCCTAATTTTAGTTATGGTTATTCATTTTAAAAGCCAAACAGTCTGACTGAACCTCATATTACTACATAGCTAATGCTCCTATTCCAACCTGTCTTTCGTATCTACATACGAATCTCAAGTAAATTAAAAATGAGTAGCTACATGGCTACCTTGGTAACAGGTTATTAAGTGCCAAAACAATTCATTTTTCATTGTGGTGCACATATTTGTATTGTTATAACAGCTGAATACATCGTACTTTTAGGCGACGAAATGCCCATTGACTGGATGGGATACGGATACTCCGCTCTGATTGTGATTGGAGGTATTGTGGGTTATGTTAAAGCAGGTAATAACTCCGTGGGTAACTAACTGCCACTGTGATTGTCTTTATCGATGCATACTAATCGCGATGGTACATAATAGTTATGCACTGTAACTTCAAGGATTCAGTACCATCGCTCTTATGCATACTACGTATGTGGCACTGTGTCGGCTAAGCCAGAGACAACTTTAATTTAATGTTGGCAGTATAATCTTATACAATAGAACATTGGAACTCGAACGCCTCTTAACTTACGAACCGTTTACTTTTTTCCGACCGAAATCTTGGAGCTCGACCTTTCCTGCTAAAGCTTGTACGGACCGAGACGCTTGTCTTATGGGCTTTATCACGAAGGCAAACGGGCTGCTGGGATGCCGATGCCTGTGAACCGCTCAGTGCCTCTCGACCGAGGTCGACGTGCGAAATCTGTGCTCCTGTGTTTGGTGTGAACTTTTTTGTGCTTTATCTATAGTACATAGTATCTATAGTACACGTTTGTGCTGTTTTGTGTGTATTAGTTTTGTTTTATTTGTTAATGTTTTATCATTGGTTAGGTAGTTAAATAAGTTTAAATAGCCAAGCATTTGGCGGTCTGGAACCGATTAAATTCATTTACATTATTTCTTATGGAGAAATTCGAATTAGACCTGACCAAATCACAACTCAACCAGCCATCTGGAACGAATTAAGTCCGTGTTCCAAGGTACTACTGTATAACCTTCTGCATTTGTAAAAGGTTTTGTGCCTGAAGTGTGGATTACATATCCTAGCTAGACCATTAGTGCTCTAGATGATCCAAACCAAATCCAAGGAATATTGATTTTTATTTTTCAGGTGTTTCATTGATTTCCTAATGAAACGTGTTGCTTGTGTTGTGTCCCCCCCCCCCTGTAGGTAGTGTCCCCTCTCTGGCCGCAGGTCTGCTCTTTGGAGGCTTCGCTGGACTTGGTACCTACAAGATATGTCAGAATCCAAAACACGTTTGGGTTCTTCTAGGTGGGTACACAGTGTTTGCCTAGTTCCAGAGCACAGATGTGATCTTCCTTAGACTGATTTCTCCAGCACAGCAAAATTAACGCGTGTTAAACCTTGATGTTTCTGAAAAGCAACCTCAGCAAGTCTAGCGGGGGTCATGGGATTCCGGTTTTTAAACTCCGGCAAGTTCATGCCAGCGGGCCTGATGGCAGCTGCCAGGTATGTCGTACTCATTTACGCTGCTTAGAGTACCCATGTATCATAGAGGATGATGAAACTGAAAGCTGAAGTGCTTTTTCATGCTTTTTCAGGCATTGATCTTTTTCTTGTAATAGTCATGCAGGTCAGAAGAGTGGATCAGAGACTTGTCACTCAATCACTAGGCACCACTTACAAACTGTCGTTTTGGTTGCTTTGTGTTTAATCATCAAATCATTACCTCTTTTTCTTTTCTCTTCCAGTCTGGTGATGTTAGGTAGGACTGGACTAGGCATGTTACAGAGACCCCATGGGCCATAGTGATTATCAGCAGAACTCTCCGGATCCCATGCATACTAATGGAGATACTTTACATGGCGTAAATGACCAATCAAGTAGACCTAGATACTCTCACAATTATTTTTGTATACCTGTATGTATTCTATGGAAAATATATTCTGATCGTTTCTATAAAGCATTTTGTGTTTTTTGTTGTCAGTGGTACCATGCACGTAATTATAAATCATAATTACTACTATTAAGCTACATATCAAAGGACTAGATTTACTATGTTCTCTGTACTCTTTCACAGGAAGTATTAAACCATCCCCACCAGGCTGAAATTTGTAAACTATTGCAAATTTTATTGTACAAGAAAAATTATAAAAGTATGAATGCACAAGAGGAATGCTCCTCATTAAAAAGTTACTATGTAAAACCAAGTAGACACGTGTATGGCATTTTGGTTCTTAAAAACAAATCTGGAAAGGTCATGTTATATTTAAGAGACTGTAATACATAAGTAAAAATACAATGCATTTAAAACAAGACAATAAATATGTTACCTTATGTATATGTCTTATGCTTTTAAAGCACTTTACTGGAAAATTAAATCTATATTCTATGCAGGGGTTCTAAAATAAACCATTTTACAGAAAATACTGTACTGGGACCAGCAAATAACCCAAATCTCACTTCGGGCAAGTTTCTGTGGTTAGATTTCACTCTCTTGTGTTTTGCATATATATCCAAACAAATGTTTTTCATACAAATCTTGAAATAATTTTTAAATTTCATGCTATAGTACAAGTATTCAACACAGTACTATGCAAAGACATCAGTCTTATCATGGTTGGATTCTAAAAGAGCAACTCAAGTGTTTTTTCTCCAGTACAAAAATGATTTAGTAAGTTGTAACCTCCTTTATATTATCTTTTTTCCGCAAAGCAGATCGCTAACTGAACAAGACAAATTATATCTGACAGGGAAACCTATTGGGTCAAACTTTTAATATCTAAAAGCCACATTATCATGCCTGGTAAGTAATATACCTTTGCATGTAATCATCCTTAGACATTTTCTGCACGGGGATAACGGCGACACCCAGATGACGGACGCCCAGTTCAAGGCAAAGTCTCCCTCACCTCACACAGGTTTTCCCACATGGAGAGGCCTGCGTGTTGTTGCCAAATACGTGGGATGTTCTGGTGGATCATGGTGCTACCGATGGCCTCCATATTTGGCAGCCCAGTCTATTCTTCCATGGACTGGCTGCACTGGAGCAGCTCTGGACAGCAGGCCCTTCCCTGGTGTAGCAAAGCTGGTCCCTGGCATCTGCGATTTGGATGCTTTCATTTTCCAGCCTTCATATTCTGTCACACAACAGAGGCGTGATTAGCATGGCTGAGGGATGCATATTTCATGCCCAGAGATGTGATCGCACTGGCGAGCACTGCATGTTACCTTCAGACACAGCTTTATTGGAAGGTGATTTTAACTTTGATGGTTTCAGTTTGTTGTTTCTAAGAGCAGCAGTACAAGAAAGGTCAACTGAGAGTGGAAGAAAAGAGAGGCAGTTACAGAGAGGAGGAGTGCCTTTCAAGGAGGCAGGATAAAGGAAAGGCACGTGGAGTTGAGAGGAGAGCTGTCCGCAGAGAGTAAGGGAACAACTACAGAGAGTCAGGATGTGACACAGAGACAGGACGATCTCTTACTTGCACATGTGCCACCCAAAGGATCCAGGTGAAGCCGCTGTCCTGCAGATCCAGGTTCCTTCTTGTGATACGATGTGATGTAACTACCAGCCGGGCTGAAGTTCGTGGTCACAAAATTCCCTGGCAGCAGACAACATGGGCATTTAATGGAATTTTAACTTGCTTAAAAAAAAACTTATTTTTGCCAAAATGACACTAAGAACTGTGGTTTATCAAAAACATTTGCTTCAAGTATGAATTACCTTTAAGATGCTCCATTTGGTCAAGAATCTTTTCTTTTAATGCAGGTTTGTTTGAGGGTTTAGCTACACTTTCTTCTGTGTGTAGAGGAGAAGAACAGAGTGGTTGAAGAGGAACATGAGAGATACAGTGGAAGTGAGAGGGCAAAAAGTAAGGAGAATGAAAGGAAATAAGGATGTGGAAAGTAAGGCGAATGAAGGGAAATAAGGATGTGGAAAGTAAGGCGAATGAAGGGAAATAAGGATGGGGAAGTAAGGCGCATGAAGGGAAATAAGGATGTGGAAAGTAAGGAGAATGAAGGGAAATAAGGATGTGGAAAATAAGGAGAATGAAGGAAAATAAGGATGGGGAAGTAAGGAGAATGAAGGGAAATAAGGATGGGGAAGTAAGGAGAATGAAGGGAAATAAGGATGGGGAAGTAAGGAGAATGAAGGGAAATAAGGATGGGGAAGTAAGGCGAATGAAGGGAAATAAGGATGTGGAAAGTAAGGAGAATGAAGGGAAATAAGGATGTGGAAAATAAGGAGAATGAAGGAAAATAAGGATGGGGAAGTAAGGAGAATGAAGGGAAATAAGGATGGGGAAGTAAGGAGAATGAAGGGAAATAAGGATGGGGAAGTAAGGAGAATGAAAGGAAATAAGGATGGGGAAAGTAAGGAGAATGAAGGGAAATAAGGAAAGGGAAGTAAGGAGAATGAAGGGAAATAAGGATGGGGAAGTAAGGAGAATGAAGGGAAATAAGGAAAGGGAAGTAAGGAGAATGAAGGGAAATAAGGATGGGGAAGTAAGGAGAATGAAGGGAAATAAGGATGGGGAAGTAAGGAGAATGAAGGCAAATAAGGATGGGGAAAGTAAGGAGAATGAAGGGAAATAAGGATGGGGAAAGTAAGGAGAATGAAGGGAAATAAGGATGGGGAAAGTAAGGAGAATGAAGGGAAATAAGGAAGGGGATATAGCATGGTCTGGGACAAATCTGACTTTAGATGGAGAAACTGATCTTGAAACACCTTAAGCAACAATCTAGTGGGACACCTGAGCTTTGGCGGCTGCCCCAAAACCCCCCGTTCCCATGAATAAACAATCAAGGGAACCAGGATAGGGTTTTTGTGTCTGTCTACGTATTGAATGAATAAAACAAGCTCCATCTCTGCCAGGAACTGCCACTTAAGCCTACTCCAAATAGCGCCGAGAAGAATTAGTATGAAAAGGGAAGCAGGGAAATTGGGAGTGTGAGACAGGACAATGTGATCAACTTCAGCACTTTAATCTCAACTACAGTGGAGGCAACTGTACGTGAAAGAGGCCATTACCTGCATTGACCCTGGAAAGTGACAGTGCGGCTCCAACAGGCCCCAGTGGCTTGCGGAGTAAAGCATCCCCACCACCCCAGAGATCATTCCCCAAGTCCTTATTCCCAACTAACAATGTATTCTTGGGATTCACTCCTAAAATGAAAGAGCAAATCAAATTACTACTGCTCTATTACATAGCAGAACATAGGCAATCAAAAAGCAAGAGTGTTTAGCCAACATGCAACAAGCTACACCAAGCACACCAGACAGCTTTTACAGTGGTTCCTAGTTCAGATCATCAGAAGCGCAGGTACCCTTGGTATAATAATTACATAATCAGATGTTCAGAAATGCTTGATATGGAATTAAACAGAACAAATCACAATTAAACAATTGATTTTGGATGAAGAAGCTGATGCTGGGATGCCTCACAAATGCTTCCATATACACTGAGATTGGTGACGTTCATTGTGTGTTGAGGGGGAACTGCAGTTGACGCTAAAATCATTAATTGATCTGATGCTTCAGAAGATGACACTGAAGGCCTAACACACTTACCAGGGAGATACCGTGACTGCCTTAGGTAGTGCTGTTTGGCGGATGAAGAGGTGGATGTCTCGGAGTCAATCCGCTTCAGAGCGCTGCTGCTTGGCAACTTGATGACAGCACTGTAGGAATTCAAGGGTTTTACCTCCACGGGCCTGATAAGCAATGAGAAGCATCACAAGTATTAAATGAGACCTTACAGCAACCGACAGACAGTTAATCAAACTGAACCTTCCAGGAAGTTGACACTTGCCGGGTTTGCTCCTTGACTGAAGAGATACTGGGCTTTTTTGAGTAGGACACGCCCATGTCAGCATCATCAAAGTCCTCCCAGCTGTCAGCTGCTTTCAGAATGCTCTGACCCCACCGCCTGCGGCCGCTCTTCATCCCCATCACGCTCTTCTCGCTGCCTGCCGGAGCTGCTTTCTGTCATTAGAAACACGGTCCTCATCAGAGCAGTGACAACCCCCATTAAGTGCTGTGTGTGTCACTGTAGAGTGTCAGCTCCATAGAGCTGTGTGAGGCGCCAGGAGTCAGCGCTGCCTGAGGCGCCAGGAGTCAGCGCTGCCTGAGGCGCCAGGAGTCAGCGCTGCCTGAGGCGCCAGGAGTCAGCGCTGCCTGAGGCGCCAGGAGTCAGCGCTGCGTGATCCTCACCGCTGTAGTGTAGCTGCTGCCGAGGCTGAGTGGCACAGTTTTCTTTGTTTCGCTGCCTCCATGGCACTGATCCTGGGTGGAGTTTTGCTGGGGCACAGGAATCTGCTGCAGAGGCTGGAGGCGGAGCCTACTCTGGTCCAAGCCTGGAACCTTCTGCGGCTGCTCTGGGGCCTCCAGGGGCACCGTCCTCACCTGGGGCTTGTGCTGGTCTTGATACTGGCTGGGTGGACCTAGAACCTGCCCCACTTGGAAGTAGGGGTACTTCAGAGCCTGTAACCAAGGGATACAGATGGCTTTAAGAATAAAGAATGTTGCCTTACGGTTTAGAAAAACAAACCAACACCTGCCAAACCAACAGCCTGTCCATTTCTATTTCTAAATTTTTTTCTCACATTATGGTGCATAAAGTTACCCTTACCCTGTCAATGACAAATGTAATCTGTGATGTGACCCATTCTGTGTAGGGGGTGGGGCCAGTTAGCAGGCCCAGTGGGCGGGGCTCCAGGCCGTACCTGCATGGCCGTGGGCCTCTTCTTGGGGTCCCACTGCAGCATGTCCTTCATAAGGGATATGGCCTCGCTGCTGGCATTGGGGATGAGCGTTTTCAGGTTGGTCGGGACACACTGTGGGAATCTGAAACTCATCGCCGAGGCCAGATGATGGCCTTCTGGCCAGTCGCTCTGTAGCCGAGAAATGAAAGGTGTCAGACATAATGACAGATGTACAGCAGCTCACACGCAGGGGGCCTGCACTAGGTCTTTGATGTTGTGACTAATTCTTGAGTCATTCATTAAGGTTGTGACCCTCCTGAAGAGTACACTAAGATACAGATTGGTGCATACTTGATCGTACTTGTGTTCTGGTGTTCCCGTTTTATGTCATCTTCCATCACCAAAGACCAGTTCCAATAGTCAAAAACAGAAGTATGGAAGGCAGTAAAATTTCACAGATGCATTGGTTGGATCCTTGCCAAGAGAGACGTATCCCAGAATTCAGTGCACCAAATGAACAAACAACAAAGTTCATTCTTATAAAGCAAGTTGGCAAGACCGGTCTTAACAAGACCACAAGTACGATCTTTGCATTCTTGGTACTGAGAAACACGCAGCAGGAGAGGACATTAGCTACTAAACAGCCTATGGGGCCTCTGAGGTCTGCCAGCTGCCCACCTTCTTCACTGTGCCAAGGACCTGGCAGATCTTGAAGATCTCGTCCACCTCGCTGTTGCCGGGGAAGAGCGGCCGCAAGGTGTAGAGCTCGGCCATGATGCAGCCCACGGCCCACACATCGATGGGGGAGTTATAGGATGGCGACCTGAGCAACACTTCTGGAGCTCGGTACCTGTAGAGCCCAGTGCATCAGAAGGCCTGCAGAGATAGCTGACCCCGACGCAGAGATAGCCGACCCCAGTGCAGATACTCCCTAAGTATTCATTCGTCATTTTTATTATTATTAACATAACACTACTTGACTGAGCATAAACACTTAGTAATAACTCAGTTATTACTGAAGTACCAATCATGAACAAAAATATTTGCTACTTGAGATAACAGATAAATCATGATTCATTAATGATAAACACATATGAGATCAGCATTTCACTTGTGTTATTCATTACTTGTTCCTTCAGTGGTTGCTTCAGAAGTTCAAAGGTTTATAGAATTGTTTAATAGATATAGCAACAAATATAGTAACTGCTTGAGATAATACGTGTCACGGTTCATTAATGATGAATTAACATGAAATGAATATGTAACTAAGGCTTAGTTTGTGGTTAATTAATATGTAAGTAATAACAGCATAATATTCTTTGTGCCATCAAGTGGCACCATTATTAATTACTCATTTCATTCTACATATCATGTTGATTTTCTGTGATGCAATGTATCATTTTAGCTGCTATTTCATTATGCTGCTTGTTTTAATTTTACAGGTATGTCATTTAAAAATGACATTTAAAAACACACAGTGCTCTTCCTGAGTAACCAATCACGATACATGCACTTTGTGGGATTATATGTGCTCTGGCAGGGTATCTGTGTTAAACTTCTATAGGAATCTCACCATCTCGTGGACACGTAGTCTGTGTACGGAGGCCGAGAGCGGATCTCCCTCGCTAACCCAAAATCCGCTATCTTCACCAGCTCAGGGCCCATGCAGAGCAGGTTCTCGGGCTTCATGTCACGGTGGAAAAAGCCTGGCCGGTCATGGGAAGATAAGGCAGCCTGCTAAAGCACGCTAAAACAGAACCATCACACGATATTCATAATGCCAAGAGCCCACAAGAGCAACAACAAGAGCATATTTACAGAGTATCAGGGTGAAAAGGCAAGCAGAAAAGCAGCCGGAGCAGGAGTCTTACCATGCTTATGCACAAATGCTAAACCAGAGAGCACCTGGAACGTTACGTTCCGAATTTCATTCTCAGAGAACATCTTATTTTCCCTGGCAGCAGACAGATGGAGGAGCAGCAAAGATACATAAAGAGAAGATGAGAAAAATCAGCTCAGAGATCAAGCCATTTGTCGTGAGGGCTTGCGATACCTTGTTGGCACCTGATTCACCCTGCTCTCGCTCTGCTAGAACACTAACGGTCTTGCTGTTGTCCCACAGGCCTCAAACGTTTCCATTCTTACAGAGACCTAGAATCTGATAAATTTTGGAACTCCCAGAACATAACTTCCTTGCCCTTGATGTGTTCCCATCAGGCAGACCCAGACTCTCCAGGAAAAATGCAGCCTGCCACTATTATTTGTAGGACTTGTATGTGGATTTGTGTTTGGTTCTGATGCCAACCGGAACCCCAAGCCCTGTTATCTCTCAGAGGAACAAGAAAAACGGAGTTATCTGCAGCTGCTTTAAAACCAAAGTGTAGGATTCGCTGGAAAGTAAACAAAGATGCCAGCAGAAGCGCATCGCCTAAGGTCACAAGCACATCTAATCCTACTGCGGATAAGCACAAATAAACAGCGACACCGTGAAGTATTAATGAGCTGCTGAGCCCCGTCTTCTTGTTCCTCAGATGAGAGTTCTTGGATTAGAGACCTACCATGTTTATGAATAAATGACAGCCCCTGTAATATCTGATACACTATGTTTCTGATGACTGACTCTGGGAACAACTTGTTTCTGTAAACAGAGAGTCAATAGACCAGAACTGTCAAACTGCTGGATTCAGAATCATTAAATGTGTTCATTACATAAAATTACATGGAAGGCTTCAAAGTCACCACACACATCAGGACAGGAGTATTTATTTATTTATTTATTTATTTTAAATAAGAAGTGTTTGTAAAGTCAATCCAGGAACAAACAAAAGCATGACTGTGACATTAGCTGCTGTGATTGTTATATGAAGATTCCAAGCAGAGATGTAGGCTTACCTGTCCTTCATAAGCTGATAGAGGTTCTCTTTCATGTACTCAAACACAAAGTACAAGTGGTCATTCTCCCGAATGACCTCCTTTAATTTCACAATGTTGGCATGACTAAGTTTCTTGAGAGACTGCGAACAAATTCAGTTGTTTTCAGACTTGTGCGGCAAATCATACAGACCAATTAAATACATTCTTGGTAGCAGAATTAAAACCGTTATCAATCTGGATTTACATGTTTAAAGGATCATTATACTTGGCTAATTATAAGAGAAGGCTGGGAAGACTTAGGTCTTTACAGGATAATTTTCACTCACACCTCTGACAGGATAATTGCAGGACTAAATCCGTGGCCAGTCAATTCGCGGTTTGATGTGCAGACCAGATGCCGCAGATGAAACTCTTACCTTGACTTCTCTCAGGTTTATGCACTCTTCCCACGAGTAAAACTTCCTCTTCATTCTAAGGGAAGTTGACCACATAAATCAGCATGAAATTCCTGAAAAATCCAAGAGGGTCCAGCTGCAGACGCCTGTAGAGTGGAGCTCCACCGGAAATACGTCACCTCCACAGGAAACACGTGATCTTTAAGGACGTAAAGTGGAGCTCCGGTTAGGGTTAGGGTTAGGGTTAAGGTTAAGGTTAGGGTTTATTCGCTGTGACACAGAGTTGAGGTGATGTATTTCCGGTGGATCTCCACTCTACAGGCATCTGCAGCTGGACCCTTCTCGAAAAATCCTTCAGCAGGGGAGTGCCATAAAGGGGAGGGGGGGGCAGGGGGAGTTAGGATGATTCCAAGGGGTCGTAAAAATTTTCACACATAATTAGGCTGGTCTGGGTTGAGGGCCCAAAAAATCTCCAGCAGTGTCCCTGTCCATCCGTGATGTTTCTGCTAAATCTTGGTGAACCACATCGAGGCCGGTATGTTTTATTTGAATCACACAATACACAAACAGATATGCAAATACGCAGTGGAGATAAATACGACGCAGTGTGTTTCGGTTACGATTAAGCGCACAGGCACTATTTATATCATCAATTCTTTATTACCGCCCCTATCCTTTAGGCACCGCCGTGTCTTGTTCATGTTTTCATTTTAAGTGCAATTTTAAAGCAGCTTTAATATTTAAAGGTCAGTGATAAGTTTGCATCCGTGCATGTGCCATCAATATTTAGGGACATTTGCTTGTGACGTTTAATAATCTAGACAAACGGATCAGAAAGGAGGATCTGATAACCGAAGTCATTAATAAAAGATGGACAACACTGATGCTGCCAGTGTTAGGGATGTGGAAGGCACAACAACACGCAGGGTAAATTATTGAAAAGCAAATGCGATGAGTACTAAGTCAATAGCACATAAATGACCATAAATGGCAAGTGTATATTTATGGTTTAATAACTGCTACATCCTTAAGTTTCCATCAAAATAGCAAGAAAAGAATCACAGCTTTGTAAAATCACAGTTTTGTATTTTGTTTGGTAAATGTAAGGAGGTGCTGGCTGAGGGAGGAGTGAGAACAGAAACGCAGATGGACAGATGGCAGCGCTGACAGCGACTGTCACCCTCTGTCACACGGCACACTGTCACCGTCACGCAGCGCCCCTGGATCCGTGTCCCCTTAAATCTGCCCTCACTTGTTTCACTTCCATTAGTTCTATTTACGGTGGTGTCTAGGGGATTAGAAAGAGTCAGAATGCGATCTGCAGCATCCCTGTGGTAAGTAAGGGAATAAACGAACGCCGATAATAATGCATGAGCGGGGCTGACATTACACGCTGCGCCACTTTCACTCCTCTCGCTGGCGTCCCAAGGTGTCTATTTGCACGGTGACCCTCCGTTTACACGCCGGCCCAGGAGAGCCTCCGCGCCGCCTCTATTATTCAGTGTATTCGCCGCGGCGAAAAGGCGCCGCTGTGAGCAGACAAGCCGAGGCAAAAGTCACGACGTGAAGGCGGCAACGCCGAGCCACGCTCCCGGAGGGCTCTGAGCCGCACCGGCTCCCCTAGCGGATCTGATAAAGTGAACAAGGATGTAGCATAAAGTGCTAGATTAGCATTGCAGTACACTGGTTACAGTACACTGATTACAGAAGAGTGATTGCTAGAGTATCAGTGTCCCATCTATGTAATTTAACAACGTCCAAACTACGCAGTAGGACTTCTCTTTAAAAAGAAAAACTATCCCACCATAAGAACGGAATTGGCAAAATCTCCCGTTATGCTAATAATGGCTGTGTATTTCATCTGCAGGCCATCCTGTAAATGCAAGGCCCTGGCAACGGGTCGGGGGACGGAGGAGAGTAGCAAGGAAGCAAGAGCAGAACCCCGGAGGTGGATCAAGGGGAGGAGGGGAGCAGCAGGCAGCTGAACGTACCGCTTGATGGCCACCAGCTCGCCGGACTCGTTGCTCTTGCCCATGAGGACGCTGCCGTAAGTGCCATCGCCCAGCTGCTTCAGTGTCGTGTAGCGATTCATCATGCCGCCTCGCCCGTCAGGAGACCCTGTTTTCGGCGGGTCTTCTTGATCATGAAGTGGAGGAGGGGTGTGTTCCCAGCAACAAGGCTTATGCTAAATGCCCTGACCACAAAGCCATGCCTGTCCTCTAGCGAAGGCGTCCAGACGTCACTGCTGTGTCACCGGTGGGATGCTGTTCCATCTTGGCATTTAAGAGAACAGAGCTGTCACTGGAAGAAAGGTTGGATGCAGAGTACCGCCCAAAGTCAGATACCCAGCAGACCATGCAAGCCCCTCCAGAAAGGTCACGATGGAGGCTGCAGTGGGCAGCTCTGTGGGCATTCAGCCTAATGCAGAGTTTGCCAACACCAGCCAATCCGGCCAATCATCTCTGGGGGAGCTCCCTGATATAAGCCACAGTACTTCGAAGTGCTCCACTGTACACTGCAGTTCTCCACTGCACACCACAGTAGACCACCATTTTGTAAAAAAGTCATCTAACAAACAACATCAGTTTTGTTCGCTTAATCCTAGTCAGTGATGGATTGAGGAGTTCAGGGGTTCCTAGGCCACACTTTTCAGAGGCCCCTCTTCTGCCCCCACTGCCCAAAACGATTCAACAATTAAATGTAAAACTAATAAGTATTATTAACTATAAAATCATTTCTACAAAGTCAAAGAGAATGTGACGCTCTATCAAATGAGAGCAACCACATCAGAAGAACAACAAACAGGCAAGCTTGCACTTTCACGAGTCAGACGCAGCAACATGAAAGAGCCCAACAGAGACCTCACTGAGCAAAGGCATCACAACATCGGTAAACTTAAAACATTACAGCGTGACCCAGTGCGTGTCAACTGCATCCACACTGTGCACTCACTGCATCCACACTGTGCACTCACTGCATCCACACTGTGCACTCACTGCATCCACACTGTGCACTCACTGCATCCACACTGTGCACTCACTGCATCCACACTGTGCACTCACCACACATTTACCATAGATAACTATACAGAGGAAGGCAAATTTCAAAATAAAATAAAATAAGTGCTTACCATTAGAAAGTTTTCCTGGCATAGAACGTACTGATCAGGCTCATATAATCCATTTTACACAGGAAACAGACTACGCATAATCATACCAGAAAATTCACAACGGTATAAGAAGATCGCCAAGAAAGAGATGCCTCTAGAATTGGTCTCCCCATTGAGTTTTAACCAATCCCCAACTTGCAAGCATATAAACAACCAATAATGGATCACTTTAAAAAAAATTGCTGGCCAGTAGGCGGGCCCCTGATCACTCTGGGGCCCTATGCTGCAGCATAAGCAAGCCTGTTCATTAAATCCATCCCTGATTAAAGTGCAGAGATGGTCTAGCAAATTAGATTAACATAATCACACATTCTACCTCTCATATATGTGATCTTCACCATGCTTTCGCTGAGTTCACTGCTAGAACTTTCTGGAATCTGTTATCATGCTGCACTATTTACCCTGTGGTGTCAAGTTAATCTGGCAGTTAATGTGCCACAGCCTTCAAACTACTAACCAGTACAACTTTAATAAATTATCGTCATAAATCGGTTTCCCTGCTGAGAATCTGTCCTAGAATTCCAGATGTAATTTAATTTCACATTTGGGCTGTCGTCCACTGTGTTACAGAAACAAAAAGTTGAGTTCTGCAGAACTGGAAGGGCATATCATTACGTGTAACTTGCCTGCACGTCATCAAAGGATTAAATAACTAGACCCTTTAAAAATAGTTCCCAGAAGCACTGGAGTAAATGCGGCCTTGCCTGTAGCAGATTGCAGAGTATGCTAAGCTCTGGTCAGGTGTAATCTGCGGGAAAGGTGTTTAGGAGGAATTACAGGGTTATGCAAAGGACAAATTACGCGTGTTTAAGCTTATTACACGCAGGCGCGCGATGAGGAACACTCGCCATGCAAACATGTAACTGTCTTTTACACACAACCATGACAGTTATCTAACAACTTAATAAACAGAATGGGTGGTTTTAGACTTAGATTTATGCCAGTCTCGTAGAATACTGTGTTAAAATTCTGTCATCCATCCAGCCATTCAACTGTATATCCTGGACAGGGTTAGCGGTCTGTAGCCTATCCCAGGCTGGGTATGGCACAAGGCGGGACACCCCCCTCGAACACGATGCAAGTCTATCGCAGGGCACAAGCTAGGACACAACTGCACACTAACCGGGAGGTGTGAGTCCACAGTGCCAGCCACTTACGTTTACCTTTTTTATTTAGCAGCGAAATCAGCTAGCCTGTCTATATAACAATGTGAAAGATAATTACAATTAAGTACAATTAACTGACAAGACTACTGAAATTGCATGAGAAATTGCAATAGTTGCAAACTGCTATTTCTATCAAAAAGACCAACCTGTGCATTGAGGCAAACTGCCGCTGCCACGTCATATTCTCCATGAATTTATATTTTTCAGGAAATGGTCAGTAGTTAAGACCTTGGAAATCAGAAAGCACTAAATTTAAGGAAAATGAAACCCAAATATTCCTTAACAATAAAGTAATACATTTTACAACACTGTGACAAGACTAAAAAATGTTTCAATCATGGGGTATATCGTTCTTCACTGAAATTGGGTACTAAATATGATTATTCTTTTATTAAAAACTCCAGTTCTTAAACTATTTAGCTTTAAAAAAAGCCTCTAATAACAGAAGTGTGTCTTGACAATCGCCATCTATAGATAATTACGAGCTACAAAGGCGGTAGGGCGATTTACCGCATGTAACGGGGACGTTAGGCGAGCAGCGCAGCGCGATTAAGATGCACAGCTAGACACCCGCCAGCTCCAGCCAGCTAACGAACCGATGGACGCTTTTCTCTCTCCGCTTTCCACACTCTTACCGCGCAGACCTCCCGCTGCCCACCTACGCGGCTGTCGGGTGCGAAAAGGCAGCGCTTTCGCCGTGCCGGAGCCGCCGCCGCCGTCGCCCTGTACTGCGCTTGGTGTGTGTGACTCCTTCACCTTAGCAACGGAGGCTCCGCCCCGCGTGCCAACGCGTTGCCCGACTGGCCTGCCGCTGTGCATTCTGGGATTTGATGTGCACCGCGGAAAGCGGGCTTACTGCCCCCTAGTGGCAGACCTTGGGTGCGATCGCCGTGGGCCCAGACATTATATGTTTTTTCTGTCAGATAGTTTTCTTATGGAAGTAATGTCCACCGTACCTCCTCGCAATAAAAAAAATCTTCATAAGATTTGTTTGTAATAATGTTTTTGTTGTTTTGACAGGTATACATAGGAATTATGCCACATATGTAAAATATGGATGTTTAAAATACAAACTAATTTGATCTAATATTATTGACAGAAATATATATAAATATTATTTCTTTTATATCTTTAATAATTTTCAGAATAGAGTAGACTTTTAGAGTGGAATTAACATGGATTAAAATAGATAATTAAAAAAAAGACTATCTCTTCCGGTAGATGGAGCAACGTGAACAGCAATTGGCGATGGGGGTGGGGGCCGGTTGATTAGAGCAAGTGTTCATATACTTGTTAGTAATTCTTGAAAAAATCTGCCGCAGCTACACGGAACACCTACTAATGTTCAGTGTCACTTCGATTTTTAGTTCCCCAGTTCGGGTAAAATATATATTTCAAGGAGGACTAGAAGCCTGAGGCGATCCTTATTTTATGCGCGCATTAAGTGTTACCCGCGAGTAACTTAATTTTAAAAGGAATACGAGGCCTAGTTTTAGGTAAGGCAAGTTTATTTATATAGGACAATTAAGAGGCAAGGAGATTGTAAGTACTTTACAGAGGCATAGGGAGACATTAATATGAAAGGCATTAAAATCACATTTAAAAGACAAAAAAAAAAAAACTAAAAGCCAAACAAATATTTAACCAAAAAAGAAGTTACACTGTTGTGACAGTGTATGACTGACCTCTTTTAATTTATTGAATGTATTGTTTTAAAGCCTGATTTAAATGAGCTAACAGTTTTAGGGGACCTCAGGTCTTCGGAAAGCTTGTTCACCAGACAGGCAGCACTGTGATTGGTCTTGATTCTGGAACAGCAGTTAAACGTGTCCCAGCCGACCTCAGGGATCTGGAGGCTTCATAAATGTGTTCTTCTAAATCCATCCATCCATCCACCGCTCAGCCTGCGCTGGGTCACAGCTTGTTCATAATATAAAATTCTCTACACAAAATTACTGGAAAAATGTAGAAGAAAATGTTCCACACGAGCAGAGTAAGAATGAAGATTGTGGAATGAAGGAATGTTTATGAGGGTAAAATAATAATCGATTAAAAGGAGAAGCTACCATCCAGGTGTGATATTTTATGGCTTCTGACTGAAACTAGAACAAGCAGAAGTGATACTGAGATACTACTGTATGTGTTTGTGTGTGGGTGGGTGTGTCTACGGATTTGTGTTTATTACATTGTAGGGACCAAATGTCCCCACCATGAGGCAAAACCTGTTACTTTTTACCTTGTGGGGACATATTTTAGATCCCCACAATATAAACCCAATTTCATAAAAATCCATGAATGCAATCAAAAGACTAAAATAGCCAAAAGTCTTGTTTTTTGTTTGGTTACTTGTGGTTAAGGTTAGGGCTGGGTATGGGGTAAGGTTTTCATTGCTGGGATTAGGGTTTTGCCCATATAATTGAATAGACGGTGGCCACAATGATAATAATACATGAACTGGTATGTGTGCGTGTGTCTGTGTGTGCACATGTGCTGTGTGAATGTGTATCTGTCTGCACCTGTATTTGTCTCTGCCTGTGTGTGTCTGCCTGTGCCACGTGAATGTCTGTGCCTGTGTGTGCACCTATGTATCTGTGCTATGTGCCTGTGTGCACATCTATGTGTGTCTCTGCCTGTGTGTGCAGTGTGTGTCTGTGCCTGTGTGTCTGTGCCTTTGCTGTGTGAATGTGTGTACCTGTGTGTGCACGCCTGTGTGTGTCTGTGCCTGTGCTGTGTGCCTTTGTGTGTCTGTGTGCATGTCTGTGCCTGTGCTGTGTGCCTTTTTGTGTCTGTGTGCATGTCTGTGTCTATGCTGTGTGCCTTTGTGTGTCCGTGTGCATGTCTGTGTCTGTGCTGTGTGCCTTTGTGTGTCCGGGTGCATGTCTGTGTCTGTGCTGTGTGCCTTTGTGTGTCCGTGTGCATGTCTGTGTCTGTGCTGTGTGCCTTTGTGTGTCCGTGTGCATGTCTGTGTCTGTGCTGTGTGCCTTTGTGTGTCCGTGTGCATGTCTGTGTCTGTGCTGTGTGCCTTTGTGTGTCTGTGTGCATGTCTGTGCCTGTGCTGTGTGCCATTGTGTGTCTGTGTGCATGTCTGTGCCTGTGCTGTGTACCTGTGCTCAGGGGCGGAGCCCGAGATTTTCTTTAGCTGGTGCTATGGGGTTGCTTGACTTTTCTGCGAGGATGCTCTGAAATTTAGAGTTTCTCTTTAATGTGCCAGTGACTACAGGTTAATTTCTACTCCAACACCCCAACACACCTACAAACATTTTATTAGTGTATTTAGTTTTAAATATTAATTAAAATATTAGTAATTTAAGTATAAATTATTGTATTCAAACATTAAAAATAACCAATTCTAAATGAACCACAGAAATGTATTGGGGGTGCTAAGGACTGCTTGTGCTGGGTGTGTTTGTGCCTGTGTTTCCCACTTGTCTCAGCAGTCCGCAGGGTCAGGTTGTCCAGCACAGGGTTGGTGCAGCGGAACCTTAGAAGGCTGCCCCTCATCTTTTGGGCTTACCTGGACTGCCTGTGCACTGCAGAGACATACAGTCCATTGGGACGTTGGTATCCTCTGGAGAGAGAAGAAACTGATCTTCCTTCCAATAATCTCCCATTATTACAGCAGCAGAAAGTGATAGCAGCACCAGCTCTGGGGGATCATGGGCCCCAAAGCATCATATTAGCTGCTGCTTCTGTGGAGCACATCCTACTCCCTATGTCACACCTTCTCTTCTGCCCCAAGTGCTCTGTGACAGTGCTCCGCTGTTTAAAGCGCTGTATGAATGCCACTGTATACTCCAACCCTAATATATCACTGTGTCTTCAGAGAGAAATAAAGAAAGAGTGTTTAGAAGTGACAGTTTATCTGTGTAAGCACTCACTTCTGTGTCTGTCTGTATGTGTGAGGGACAGTGGTCTTTGTTTCTGTAGTGTTAAGTTTCAAAATCTCTGGCCAAGCGCAAAGCAGCCTTGATTAAGATCGATTGAGCGTGCGAGACAGCGGCTGATTCGCTGGCTGCCAGGCGCCCGTCGTCTCGGAGCCCCCTCTCTGGTTCACTCCAGCCAGCTCTCAGTCAGCCTGTTAGAGCAGGGAGCCCCAAAGCTGCCAGTTCTGCCTGAATTTCGGGATGGACAATCCCTTCTAGTGCCCTGATGAACGGCTAGTAAAATGCTTGATGTACAATGAAATATATTTCATTTTTGTAGTTTTATTTTTGCATGTGACTTTATATGTGAAATGTCTCCTTGCCATGGATGTTCTTATGACCAAGTGCACAGCAGGATAGAGTCCCGCCCTCAGGCCCTGTCGCTCTCTCCCAGGCAGGCACATAGCGTCCCGCCCTCAGGCCCTGTCGCTCTCTCCCAGGCAGGCACATAGCGTCCCGTCCTCAGGCCCTGTCGCTCTCTCCCAGGCAGGCACATAGCGTCCCGCCCTCAGGCCCTGTCGCTCTCTCCCAGGCAAGCACATAGCGTCCCGTCCTCAGGCCCTGTCGCTCTCTCCCAGGCAGGCACATAGCGTCCCGCCCTCAGGCCCTGTCGCTCTCTCCCAGGCAGGCACATAGCGTCCCGCCCTCAGGCCCTGTCGCTCTCTCCCAGGCAGGCACATAGCGTCCCGCCCTCAGGCCCTGTCGCTCTCTCCCAGGCAGGCACATAGCGTCCCGTCCTCAGGCCCTGTCGCTCTCTCCCAGGCAGGCACATAGCGTCCCGCCCTCAGGCCCTGTCGCTCTCTCCCAGGCAGGCACATAGCGTCCCGCCCTCAGGCCCTGTCGCTCTCTCCCAGGCAGGCACATAGCGTCCCGCCCTCAGGCCCTGTCGCTCTCTCCCAGGCAGGCACATAGCGTCCCGCCCTCAGGCCCTGTCGCTCTCTCCCAGCAGGCACATAGCGTCCCGCCCTCAGACCCTGTCGCTCTCTCCCAGGCAGGCACATAGCGTCCCGCCCTCAGGCCTTGTCGCTCTCTCCCAGGCAGGCACATAGCGTCCCGCCCTCAGGCCCTGTCGCTCTCTCCCAGGCAGGCACATAGCCAGAATTTTGGGGCCCCAGACCAAATGTCACCTTGGAACCCCCATGATATTATTTCATAGTTTCCGGTATAATTTTCCGTGCCTTGTGCCCTCGGCTTGGTGGGATAGGTTGCAGGACCCCCCCCCCAGACCCTGTAACCGAATCAGGCTTCGGAAAATGGTTGAATGCCTGTTAGCTGATGTCCCTTTTCCTAATAATGCCAACACTTCTTAACAATGATACATGTCGCCCACAGAATGTCTGACAGTACTGCATCTGCATCTCCTGTTTAACATTTTACGAATACATACAGTAGGTATTTGGCAGTAGGCATTTGTTTCCATTCATTTACACCAGAGTTCACACTTTACAAGCTCATATTATTGCGGCCATTTAATTCCTTTAAGAAATGCCCTTTAGTCTTTGACATCGGTCTGATTCCAGGGGGTCTGACCCAACAAACGTTACCATCACCCTGGATGGTCACAGCATGCATTGGTTACCTCGGCCGTTGGTAGGTCTGCTTCTCGAGGGCTGCCTCAGGGTAGAGCCGGGTGGGGGGGTGGTTGTTGTATTATCACAAAAGAAACCTGGACGTTCATAGCATATATGTCATGAATGATAGATTCTTCCATACTCATTTTTGGGGATAAAGGACTTACGTAGCCTTTCAGGAAGTTTGTTGAGTGTTTTCCCTTTCTTTCATTTTAAGGAATTTTGGAGACTGAGGAAGGCTAAATTAATTTTGAGGTGTTGAAATGAAACAATGGTGATATTTTTTTATTTTTTTTTAATTTATTGTCCACCACCAATATGGTGATATCTTGAAAAAGAGTTACTCCAAAGTAAGTGTGCTGTAGTGAAATGTATGCTATCATAGATACCTAAGAGTAATAAATGTATGCTATCAGAGATACCTCAGCTTAATAAATGTATGCTATCACAGACACCTCAGCTTAATAAATGTATGCTATCACAGATACCTAAGAGTAATAAATGTATGCTATCACAGATACCTAAGAGTAATAAATGTATGCTATCACAGACACCTCAGCGTAATAAATGTATGCTATCACAGATACCTAAGAGTAATAAATGTATGCTATCACAGATACCTAAGAGTAATAAATGTATGCTATCACAGACACCTCAGCTTAATAAATGTATGCTATCACAGACACCTCAGCTTAATAAATGTATGCTATCACAGATACCTCAGAGTAATAAATGTATGCTATCACAGATACCTCAGAGTAATAAATGTATGCTATCACAGATACTTCAGAGTAATAAATGTATGCTATCACAGATACCTCAGAGTAATAAATGTATGCTATCACAGATACCTCAGAGTAATAAATGTTCACTATCACAGATACCTCAGAGTAATAAATGTATGCTATTACAGATACTTCAGAGTAATAAATGTTCACTATCACAGATACCTCAGAGTAATAAATGTATGCTATTACAGATACTTCAGAGTAATAAATGTATGCTATCACAGATACCTCAGAGTAATAAATGTATGATATCACTGATACTTCAGAGTAATAAATGTATGCTATCACAGATACCTCAGAGTAATAAATGTTCACTATCACAGATACCTCAGAGTAATAAATGTATGCTATCACAGATACTTCAGAGTAATAAATGTATGCTATCACAGATACCTCAGAGTAATAAATGTATGCTATCACAGACACCTCAGCTTAATAAATGTATGCTATCACAGATACCTCAGAGTAATAAATGTATGCTATCACAGATACCTCAGAGTAATAAATGTATGCTATCACAGATACTTCAGAGTAATAAATGTATGCTATCACAGATACCTCAGAGTAATAAATGTATGCTATCACAGATACCTCAGAGTAATAAATGAATGCTATCACAGATACCTCAGAGTAATAAATGAATGCTATCACAGATACCTCAGAGTAATAAATGTATGCTATCACAGATACCTCAGAGTAATAAATGTATGCTATCACAGATACCTCAGAGTAATCTGAGACAGCTGCCACTTCACTAGGTAAGTCTTTGCATAATCACATCATTCTTATATTAGGAAAATCCGCACCTGCTTAGACCAGCAATGGAGCCTGACATAGCATTAAGCAGCTTCCTGCAGGCAGGTGTTGGGGTCTTCCTGCTATTTAAAAGGTGAATCAGGTTGTTCTTCATCTTAATTGCCCAGCATGTGTTCAGCTGAGGGAGTGCTGCTAGCTGCTAGCTGCTAGCTTCCTCGACATGCCCAATTTTTTTAGGCTCCCCGGTTATTGATGTCATCAAAACTTGCAAGATACAGGCATTGTACAGACGTCAGATACAAGTATGGATGTGTTGCAAACGGTGAGAAAATTGTTTTGCATGTATGACTGAAAAAATGACTCAGGCTTCCTCAGGAAGCTGTAGGTGGCGCCCCCAGGAGACCTCGCTTGCTTTTATTGTTATTCGCCTGTCATAACATGCTGGCAGCGATGTGAGGAATTACAGGGTAACGGGCTTTTCTTGGTACTGGAAGGGTTGGCCAAAACTCAGCCGGGGGGGCGGCCTGCCCTTCGGCAGTGTCAGCCGGGGGGGCGGCCTGCCCTTCGGCAGTGTCAGCCGGGGGGGCGGCCTGCCCTTCGGCAGTGTCAGCCGGGGGGGCGGCCTGCCCTTCGGCAGTGTCAGCCGGGGGGGCGGCCTGCCCTTCGGCACTGTCACACCACTTTTCCACCCCCTGCTCCTTATTTCTCCTTTTCGTATAAAGAGTGCGTGATTGTTTTTTCCACCTCCAGTAACACCAGAGGAAGCTCGACAGTTCCAGTTGTCTGTCCAGTTTTGTGCAGTTCAGTTTTGTTCTTCATAGAAATGTGTGGAAAACCATAAACAAAAGGAGTGACCTAGATGCCTTCAGGCTGCCGCCGTTACAGTGGCGCATGATGGAGGGACAGTCCAAGCCGCGGCTCACAAAACACAGAACTTTATTTTAAACAGGACTCAAGAAAAAAACCATAAACAAAAGAACCACAAAAAGTCTAACAAAGACATAAAGCAACTGTTAAACACGAGGGGAAAAAACAAGGCAAGGAAAGACACTGATATACACAGATAATGAGACTAAACAAGGGACAGGTGAGAACCACAGACAATTAACCAAACACTAGGAGCTATGAGTAATGAGAAACAGGTGAGGGTAATTATAATTAACCAAACACTAGGAGCTATGAGTAATGAGAAACAGGTGAGGGTAATTACAATTAACCAAACACTAGGAGCTATGAGTAATGAGAAACAGGTGAGGGTAATTATAATTAACCAAACACTAGGAGCTATGAGTAATGAGAAACAGGTGAGGGTAATTACAATTAACCAAACACTAGGAGCTATGAGTAATGAGAAACAGGTGAGGGTAATTATAATTAACCAAACACTAGGAGCTATGAGTAATGAGAAACAGGTGAGGGTAATTACAATTAACCAAACACTAGGAGCTATGAGTAATGAGAAACAGGTGAGGGTAATTATAATTAACCAAACACTAGGAGCTATGAGTAATGAGAAACAGGTGAGGGTAATTATAATTAACCAAACACTAGGAGCTATGAGTAATGAGAAACAGGTGAGGGTAATTACAATTAACCAAACACTAGGAGCTATGAGTAATGAGGAACAGGTGAGGGTAATTACAATTAACCAAACACTAGGAGCTATGAGTAATGAGAAACAGGTGAGGGTAATTATAATTAACCAAACACTAGGAGCTATGAGTAATGAGAAACAGGTGAGGGTAATTATAATTAACCAAACACTAGGAGCTATGAGTAATGAGAAACAGGTGAGGGTAATTATAATTAACCAAACACTAGGAGCTATGAGTAATGAGAAACAGGTGAGGGTAATTACAATTAACCAAACACTAGGAGCTATGAGTAATGAGAAACAGGTGAGGGTAATTATAATTAACCAAATACTAGGAATTATGAGTAATGAGAAACAGGTGAGGGTAATTACAATTAACCAAACACTAGGAGCTATGAGTAATGAGAAACAGGTGAGGGTAATTACAATTAACCAAACACTAGGAGCTATGAGTAATGAGAAACAGGTGAGGGTAATTACAATTAACCAAACACTAGGAGCTATGAGTAATGAGAAACAGGTGAGGGTAATTACAATTAACCAAACACTAGGAGCTATGAGTAATGAGAAATAGGTGAGGGTAATTATAATTAACCAAACACTAGGAGCTACGAGTAATGAGAAATAGGTGAGGGTAATTATAATTAACCAAACACTAGGAGCTACGAGTAATGAGAAACAGGTGAGGGTAATTATAATTAACCAAACACTAGGAGCTATGAGTAATGAGAAACAGGTGAGGGTAATTATAATTAACCAAATACTAGGAGCTATGAGTAATGAGAAACAGGTGAGGGTAATTATAATTAACCAAACACTAGGAGCTATGAGTAATGAGAAACAGGTGAGGGTAATTATAATTAACCAAACACTAGGGACTAGGGCTACACCAGAGACAAAGGAAACAAGGGTGAAACAATTCACACAATCAATCAACATCAATAATTATCAAATTATTTGCCAATGCAGGAATACATATATATTTAATACTAATCCTGTGATTTCCTGCCACAAATCTCATTTATTTGGGATCATCTGTGATCTATTCACAGGGCAGTTTGTGTGTTATAGCAATGCATTGATACTGCACCAATATCAGGGCCTGAAAATTAAAATGGTCCATTTAATTTTATTATTATGATTCAACCAACCATGAAGCAGCACAATAAATGCAGAGACCTCATCTGATATTTCACTGTAATGCAATGACCTGGAAAACCTGGAAATAGTTGTATAATAGTATGCGTTAACACCCATTAACACTCGCCAGCGCTCTGGGTATGACTTTACAGAGTAAATGGCATTTACAGTTCTGGAGAAAATAGCGGTTAAGTTCAAAGACTTTGAAAACAGTGTAAACAGTGGCAGAGTGTCCCGTGGGTGTCGATTCAGGAGAAGCAGGGAGAGCCAATTCCAGATGTGTCATTCGACTCTGGGTGAGCATAGCCACAGTCAGGCCACGGCTGAAGGAAGAACAAATAAGTGCAGCTCTATATCACTCTTCTCAAGAAGGAAGAGGGGGCTGTTGCTGAATAGAGCCAGCACCCTTCCGGAACCTTCTACAGGTCATGCCCGCTCTCCACAGCGCGTCAAGGCGGGAACCTGCAAACCATTTCTAAATATCATCAGTCCTTGCCAGTAGCAGAAATGCGCTGGGTTTCTGCCTCTCACTGTAAGCTCGCCCCCCGTCTGTCATCGCAGAGCTCTCTGTCAGATCTCTATCTGCACCTCATTGCTCACATGCTTTCTGCACTGACTGGCAACGGTTAGAGTAATGCGATATTTAGTCATGTCCATGCAGAAGTCTGCTTTAAAGGCTCCCCATTCCATTCAGCCTATCATCTTGTTTTCAATAGCTGGACATTGTATGTAGTCGCATGATAAGAAAACACAGTCTGATGTGGCCAATAAATATTCTGTATAAGTGTAGGTAATAGAATGTGACCGTTTAAGTTCCCACAGTGTTGGTGTCCTATGCTGAAGCCCTGAGCACCAAGCAGGGGACATCTATGGATACTGGAAGCCCTGAGCACCAAGCAGGGGACATCTGTGGATACTGGAACCCTGAGCACCAAGCAGGGGACATCTGTGGATACTGGAACCCTGAGCACCAAGCAGGGGACATCTATGGATACTGGAAGCCCTGAGCACCAAGCAGGGGACATCTGTGGATACTGGATGCCCTGAGCACCAAGCAGGGGACAGCTGGGGATACTGGAACCCTGAGCACCAAGCAGGGGACATCTATGGATACTGGAAGCCCTGAGCACCAAGCAGGGGACATCTGTGGATACTGGATGCCCTGAGCACCAAGCAGGGGACAGCTGGGGATACTGGAACCCTGAGCACCAAGCAGGGGACATCTATGGATACTGGAAGCCCTGAGCACCAAGCAGGGGACATCTGTGGATACTGGAACCCTGAGCACCAAGCAGGGGACATCTGTGGATACTGGAACCCTGAGCACCAAGCAGGGGACATCTATGGATACTGGAAGCCCTGAGCACCAAGCAGGGGACATCTGTGGATACTGGATGCCCTGAGCACCAAGCAGGGGACAGCTGGGGATACTGGAACCCTGAGCACCAAGCAGGGGACATCTATGGATACTGGAAGCCCTGAGCACCAAGCAGGGGACATCTGTGGATACTGGAACCCTGAGCACCAAGCAGGGGACATCTGTGGATACTGGAACCCTGAGCACCAAGCAGGGGACATCTATGGATACTGGATGCCCTGAGCACCAAGCAGGGGACAGCTGGGGATACTGGGCCATCACAGGGCACCTACTCTCTACACAGAGCCAAGGCCAGAATCAAGCCCACTACCCTGAAGGCGAGGATCTCCTCTTGATTAGATGAGCTTGACAGTTACAGCACAAACTGTCCTGCTTTGGTTGGATTCATGTCAATATACATAACTAGCAGGATAGGAGGTCACTGAGGGGAGATGTTGTAGCTGAATTTGCCTTCATTCGTATCAGACAAGGGGCTGTTCAGCAGGACACAGGCATTCGGTTTCATAGGGGCCTCCCTGCAATGTGTGCTGAGTGTTAACAGTGCTGCTCTTGTATTTTTTATTTCATTTGGGGCCACACACAAGACAGCCCTGAAATGAGGCTGTGGCCTTTATTTAAACAGTTTAAGGTTGAATTATTTTAGGTACAGCAACACTAGAGCATGTCTGTCTTGTTTCTCTTGTAGGATGAACCCCAACACATAGCAACATGTGCATAATTACTGACAGTGAGCACTTTTAAGATTACTGATGGTCACCCCCGTAGGGCTTTGAGTAAGCAGCTCTATTTATCTAGTTATCATATAACATATGTTTATTTTATAGTGAACCTCGTTTTCTTTTTTCCTGGTCTAAACGTCGGCCTCTGTTCTCTTGTTTTTCATGCCCTTTCTTCATGTTGTAGCGAACGTGGCTGATAAATTCTGTGTTTCATTAACAGTCCCGGTGTAAAGATGGGACGTATTAAAAGCTGGAGCAGCTGCAGGGCAGATGTATGCTCCTTTCCTGGCCAGTAGGGGGTGTGTGTCTGTGCCCTGGACCCGCGGGTGTGCCTCTCGGCTCCCTGCCTGGTCCTGCTGTCTTCACAGAGCAGTTATTGCAGGATGATGGGCTGCCTGTCAGATAAACATCACGCTCAGTTATTCTTTGCCACTGGTGTGTGCTGTCGACTGGATGCAAAGGGTTTCTTCCCACTTACCAGGATGTTCGGCAGGCTGAGGGTTTTCCTTGTGTAGTGGCACCAAGCTCAGGTGCACTTACCATTCAGGCCACCCCCCCCCCCCCCCCCCAGCAATATCCAAAAACACCTTTACTTTCTGCCCTCATGGGCTGTTCCAAGCAAGAACACGGCTGAGCTGCAGTTCCACAATAAGCGAGGGGAAAGGTCTGCTCAGATTACAGAGCAAGGAAGCAGGCTGGTTTAAAGAAAAGCTGAGAAAAGCTGCAGCCCATGAGGATGTTTGAGTGACGTATCTCCTTAAAAGGGAGACTTTCAAAACCGTAAATGTATTTAACTTCACACCATGAAGGTAAACCATTACTATTAAAATGCACAATACATGTGCAATTGAGTTATTTAAAAAAAATAATTATTAATTATTCATAAACTATCATCATTTTAAAATTAGATTTGAAAAATATAAAACATCCAAAAAACATTTAAGCATTTATCTGATATTGAATAAAATAATAATAGTAATAATAATAATGATAATAATCACCTGAAAAAGGCATGAACTGCTTACAGAAGCAAATTCATTTTTACTAGATTTAGTGACATAATTGCTCTGGACTTCTGTCTTTCTGACAAATAACGGATAGAATTAAGGTTTGTTGCTGTAACTCACAGCTAATCAACACGCTGTCTGCAGGAAACACTCTGGCCAGTGTTTGTGTGCAGGATTCTGTTTTCCATTTTCACCCTTCATTAGATCGGCAGCATAAACACTGGGGGGGACTTCAGACGAGTCACGGATCATAAACACGTCCCTGTTGCTCAGAATGAGACCTTCAAAGACCCTTTAAATCCAGGTGGATGTATGTGACTGTGTACAGCTTTTCAGGTGAATGGTTAAGTAATTAATTCCATAGTTTTATCAAGTCGCTCTAACTTCAATTAGCCCAGAACAGGCTCTAATTGTGAGCCATTCCACATAAACCTGTTTATGGTTGAATCGCACTGAGACCTTGCAGTCCAGCTGGTACCTGCTGTATCTTTGCAGGAGACTCTGCAACCTGAAAGTCAGGACCAAGACGTGTCTGGCCTCTCCCAGTCTAAGTCTGGGTCTGTTAAAAGTATGGATAGCTCTGGGCTCACAGCACTATGCATAAATCTATTTATATAGTGCACATTGTGCTCCATGCCACACCTCTGTGCCAGTTAGGAGGATCTTCCCCACCAATCAGGTGGTTAAATATGTCTTTCTGTCTCTGTCTTAAAATGTCATGTCTGTGTTATGTTTATATGTCTTAGAGTTTATGTATCATTACTTATTGTAGTTTTCACTACGACCAACGAGAGCGATACTTCAGCTCAAGTTGGAGTCTATGCATTGTATATCAGACGCTAACAATAAAAGATACTTTGACTTTTGACTTTGACTATTGTAGTCTGACTAATAGTTCTGAAAGAAAGACGCCGGTTCTTAAGTGGTGTCATACTGGATGCACCTGGCCAGTTTTAATGTTTTAGTCATATACTGTATATATATGTCAGAATATCTTTTGGAACATCTGGTTGGAATGATTTACAAAACAGGAATAGTTTTGCTGTGTCTTTGTTCCCTTGTTTTACGCCTTAATCAGTTAATCTTTTTTAGGTGCAAATTGCATTATGTGCTATAGATAAATAAATGGCGGTATCAGTGTAATATGATCGCATTGGGAGCGGGCAGCTTTGCAGACGGGCTCCGTCAGGTGTGTCTTCCTACTAATGGCTGTTTTCCCTGCAGTGGCACTCAGAAGGATCAAAAACAGTGGGGAATGGGGGGGGGGGAGACCTGGGGGCAGGTTAGGGAGCGAGAGAGAAAGCACAATGGAATGTGTGCCACAAGGCAGCTGGCTGATTGCTTATCAGCAACCGGGCACAATATCCTGACTATATAAGATGCTAATCAGAAGCCGCAGAGCGACTGCCCGCTTCATGCCTTTTTAAGAAGACAGTACATTTTTGGCTTCTGCTTCCTGCTCAGATAAGGATTCTCACGAAGAGGTGTCTTCCTCACAGTTATCTCTGGGGAGAATCATGCTGTTACACTCCATGGATGTCAGATCTGTACATTGGATCATTCTGTGTTTGGAATTTCAAGGGACAGAAGACCGGGGAAAGACCCCGGGGACGAGACGGCCGAGCCGCGCTTCGGTAAGGTTCCCCCGCGGGGAAAGACCCCGGGGACGAGAAGGCCGAGCCGCGCTTCGGTAAGGTTCCCCCGCGGGGAAAGACCCCAGGGACGAGAAGGCCGAGCCGCGCTTCGGTAAGGTTCCCCCGCGGGGAAAGACCCCGGGGACGAGAAGGCCGAGCCGCGCTTCGGTAAGGTTCCCCCGCGGGGAAAGACCCCGGGGACGAGAAGGCCGAGCCGCGCTTCGGTAAGGTTCCCCCGCGGGGAAAGACCCCGGGGACGAGAAGGCCGAGCCGCGCTTCGGTAAGGTTCCCCCGCGGGGAAAGACCCCGGGGACGAGAAGGCCGAGCCGCGCTTCGGTAAGGTTCCCCCACGGGGAAAGACCCCGAGGATGAGACGGCCAAGCCGGGTTTCAGTGACGTTCCCCCATGGGGAAGGGCCCCGGGGACGAGACGGCCAAGCCGGGTTTCAGTGACGTTCCCCCATGGGGAAGGGCCCCGGGGATGAGACGGCCAAGCCGGGTTTCAGTGACGTTCCCCCATGGGGAAGGGCCCCGGGGATGAGACGGCCAAGCCACGCTTTAGTAAAAAAAGCGTTTCGAGAAAGTAAAAAGCAAGCTGGCAGAATACATAACTGTTCCTCGGCAGATCACTGCAAGATGGCAGCTCTGCCGCTCTGCCTGAACTTGTACTTCCTGTTCCTTGGAAAGAGCAACGCCCTCTAAGAAGGGCTGGAAAATCAGCTTCACTGTACATCTTTGCTGTCCTCTTTCTGGCACGGAGCCCAGCATGGCAGTCCATCAGAGCACCACTCTTAATAACATGATGATGGTTGTAATTATCAAAATCATTATCTTACACAGTGACATATATGACAGAAAATAGCATGTTTACCTGCGGTCTGGCGGCTAGCTTCCGGGGTGGGGGGGGGGGTTGTGCTGTTATTTGGCTCTATGTGTGAAGGCATGAAATGCGATTGTTTATTTACTGTTGGCAATTACGTTGAGGCAGATTCAGGTTGGACCTGTTAGAGGCCTCTCATTCTGCGGGCTGCCAATGTTAGCTTACGCACGGGAAGGGGCACTCTGCACCGGCTGCCAGTGTCAGCTCACGCATGGGAAGGGGCACACTGCATGGGCTGCCAATGTCAGCTTACGCACGGGAAGGGGCACTCTGCACCGGCTGCCAGTGTCAGCTCACGCATGGGAAGGGGCACACTGCATGGGCTGCCAGTGTCAGCTCACGCACGGGAAGGGGCACACTGCACGGGCTGCCAGTGTCAGCTCACGCATGGGAAGGGGCACACTGCATGGGCTGCCAATGTCAGCTTACGCACGGGAAGGGGCACTCTGCACCGGCTGCCAGTGTCAGCTCACGCATGGGAAGGGGCACACTGCATGGGCTGCCAGTGTCAGCTCACGCACGGGAAGGGGCACACTGCATGGGCTGCCAGTGTCAGCTCACGCACGGGAAGGGGCACACTGCACGGGCTGCCAGTGTCAGCTCATGCATGGGAAGGGGCACACTGCATGGGCTGCCAGTGTCAGCTCACGCACGGGAAGGGGCACACTGCATGGGCTGCCAGTGTCAGCTCACGCACGGGAAGGGGCACTCTGCACCGGCTGCCAGTGTCAGCTCATGCATGGGAAAGGGCACTCTGCACCGGCTGCCAGTGTCAGTTCACGCGTGGGAAGGGGCACACTGCATGGGCTGCCAGTGTCAGCTCACGCACGGGAAGGGGCACACTGCACGGGCTGCCAGTGTCAGCTCATGCATGGGAAGGGGCACACTGCACGGGCTGCCAGTGTCAGCTCATGCATGGGAAGGGGCACTCTACACGGGATGCCAGTGTCAGCTTACGCACAGGAAGGGGCACTCTGCACCGGCTGCCAGTGTCAGTTCACGCGTGGGAAGGGGCACTCTGCACGGGATGCCAGTGTCAGCTCACGCACAGGACGGGACACACTGCATGGGCTGCCAGTGTCAGCTCACGCACGGGAAGGGGCACACTGCACGGGCTGCCAGTGTCAGCTTACGCGCGGGAAGGGGCACACTGCACGGGCTGCCAGTGTCAGCTTACGCGCGGAAAGGGGCACACTGCACGGGCTGCCAGTGTCAGCTTATGCGCGGGAAGGGGCACACTGCACGGGCTACTAGTGTCAGCTTACGCGCAGGAAGGGGCACACTGCATGGCGATGCCTCTCTTTGCCCTGGGGGGGCCTTGGTGAGCTCCTGCTTGCGTCACACGAGGAAAGAGGCCGCAAGGAATGCAGGGGGCAGGGTTGGGGGGCAGGAGCAGAGCCGGTGTCCTGGGGGGCTTCTATGGAGGTGCTGCTCACACTGCCAATGTGCCCCACCAGGCTGTGCACACTGTTTCACGTGAACTTCAAAGGCCTGGGCCACTACTGTCACAGGCCATTGGTTTTCCCCTGCCCCCCCCCCCCCCCACAGCACAGCCAGTTGGTGCTCGGGGCCCAGGCTGGTCTGGAGCCCGAGACGCGGCGAGCGTGGCCAGGTGGCCAGAGAGAAACACCGGCGATTCCCTCACACACCTCTTTCCATTTATATACCTGCAGGATCCTCTTGGGTCATGTGACTGAAAAATGGGTAATGTTTTTTTTTTTTTTTTTTACTTCTTTTAATCATGGGGTTTAGCAGCACATCTGAAAAAGACATCAGGAGATTCCAGGCCAGAACATGATAGCAAAGCAGAACAAAAAAAACTGCTATCTTATGAGAATCTTGTCTCTGGAAGAAAAAGTAAACACATGTAGCCTTTGGGAAATATGAAAATGTAAATTGTTTTGTCGATAATTCTGCAAGCAGACATAGAATAAATTTAAACTAACAGGTAATACAGCTCTAAAATTATTTTTCCTACTGTATTTAAGATTCAGTGACAATGACATTAATAATTTGAACACCCCTGCTTCCAAGATGCAGTCAGGATGTTTCGAGAAAGTAAAGACTTTTTTTGAAGCAGTCAAATGTAACACTTGAACAATGTTTAGACAACGTTGATATATATTCCCGAGGTTAAAACATTTCAAACACATGCCCAGCCAATGAGAGAGCGGCCCGGAGGCAGTGGATGACGTGCAGCTGTGAGTCATGATTAATGGTGCAGGTGAGCGGCCCCTTTGACAGGACCTCACAGTCATGGCCGTGGTTTCGGGTCAGTGCAGGCTGGCGGCCCCTTTGAGGTGACCTCACAGTCATGGCTGTGTTCTGGGTCAGTGCGCATATTTGCCGGCTCTCACTACGGGCTGCTCTTCCGTGGCATTCCCCGCATCTGAAGTTTAAGCAGACACTGACTGGTATTCCTGACCCTGACCCAGTATTCTGAGACACCGACTAGACACAGAATGCTGTATGGTCTGTTATTGCATAGTTCATTTTGTATGGCTAACACTGAAAAGGGTGTGTTACCCCAAACCCAAACCCAAATCATCACTCATGTGGGGCTGTACTGGACATTAGGGTTACCCCAAACCCAAACCCTAATCATCACCCTCATGGGGCTGTATTGGACATTAGGGTTACCCCAAACCCAAACCCTAATCATCACCCTCATGGGGCTGTACTGGACATTAGGGTTACCCCAAACCCAAACCCTAATCATCACCCTCATGGGGCTGTACTGGACATTAGGGTTACCCCAAACCCAAATCATCACTCATGTGGGGCTGTACTGGACATTAGGGTTACCCCAAACCCAAACCCTAATCATCACCCATGTGGGGCTGTACTGGACATTAGGGTTACCCCTAACCCAAACCCTAGGCATCATACACCTGAGGGTACAACTGAGGGTATGGCTGAGGGTACAACCAAGGGTATAGCTGAGGGTATGACTGATGACACAACTGAGGACATTACTGAGGGTTCAGCTGAGGGTATGGCTGAGGGTGTGACTGAGGGTATGACTGGGCACGGCTAAGGGCACTGTCTACCTGTCTGTCTGTTTCTTTGTCTGTCTACCTGTCTGTCTACCTGTCTGTCTGTTTCTTTGTCTGTCTACCTGTCTGTCTACCTGTCTGTCTGTTTCTTTGTCTGTCTACCTGTCTGTCTACCTGTCTGTCTGTTTCTTTGTCTGTCTACCTGTCTGTCTACCTGTCTGTCTGTTTCTTTGTCTGTCTACCTGTCTGTCTACCTGTCTGTCTGTTTCTTTGTCTGTCTACCTGTCTGTCTACCTGTCTGTCTGTTTCTTTGTCTGTCTGCCTGTCTGTCTACCTGTCTGTCTGTTTCTTTGTCTGTCTGCCTGTCTGTCTGTGTTTTTACATATCTAGTCTGCATTGCTCTCATAACATTTCTGTAACGCTAAGCTGATCTTGGGCTTGTCTCATGCGAATCACTTTGTTGCTCCCAAGCTGGGTCCCATGTGTGCGGTCCTGTGGTGGTTGTGGTTCATAATGTTTAATGCACTTGAGACACAGTCACAGTTGCATCGGAGTGTTGGAGGGGTCTTGTCACCGACGCCTGGCTTATTTTAAAAACAGATTGGAGGCCACATGACCCACTGCCACGCTGGGAGGACAGGCAGCTCCCGGCAGCCTGCTGCAGGCCACACCCCTCTGCTTGCAGGCTGCAGCAGGCCACGCCCCTCTGCTTTCAGGCTGCAGCAGGCCACACCCCTCTGCTTGCAGGCTGCAGCAGGCCACGCCCCTCTGCTTGCAGGCTGCAGCAGGCCACGCCCCTCTGCTTGTAGGCTGCAGCAGGCCACGCCCCTCTGCTTTCAGGCTGCAGCAGGCCACGCCCCTCTGCTTTCAGGCTGCAGCAGGCCACGCCCCTCTGTTTGCAGGCTGCAGCAGGCCACGCCCCTCTGCTTTCAGGCTGCAGCAGGCCACGCCCCTCTGCTTTCAGGCTGCAGCAGGCCACGCCCCTCTGTTTGCAGGCTGCAGCAGGCCACGCCCTCTGCTTTCAGGCTGCAGCACCATACTTTTCTCTCTCTACATGCCTCTCCCTTCTGCCTTCCTGTTTCTGTAGCTGTAAGCTGCCTGTGATCCCGTTCAGCCAGAATACTGTCACATGTAACCTTGGTGAGCAGCAAAAAAGAAAAAAAGTGATTTCACTAAACTTAGTCTCAAAACTTGTTGTGTACCTATTCTTCCATGAACAGTAGCAGAAGTCGTTTCTGGTTCAAGAGAAAAGGGTTATGTGGACTTTCTTGCTGCAGTATGCAGTTCTGTGTTTATCTTACGTTCATCTTAAGTTGCTATTACTTTTTCCTCTGTCTGAGAAAACTTGTGATTTCATATCAGCTTAAGTCACCATAGTAACGTCTAAATTCTTTTGCACAAATTCATTTCCCTTTAAAGTCCTCAGTAACCTTTGCGTGACCCAGGCCGGACTTTTGTGAAAGGGTGCAGAGATGCCACCTATCGCTACATATCCGCTTACCTCAGCGGGCCTGAAACTACCACACTGTAACCCATCCATGAAGTTTATACACTCAAACCATTATCTGTTTGTTCTAGACCATTACTTCTTATATATATATATATGTATATATATGTATATCCCTCATTCTTTCTCACTCCCCAACTGATTTATCCCCCTTAAAGCCTTATGTTGTCACCAGTGTACAATCTACAGTCTCCAGTATTATTTGATATGCCTACGATCAGCAGGCCCACTGTCTACCTAACTGTACCCATTACTATTGCTACTGCTATGATTTTTAGTTACAAACTCCATGTACAATTAAAAGATGTTTGGCAAAAATTAACTAAATATATGCACTTTCTTTGTAATGGGAAGCAAGGCGGTACCTAACATTTCCACCTGAAGACCACCCTTTCAGCGCAATCGTGTGAGGTCTAAAAAACATGAATCTCTGTGTTGGCCTAGTCTGCCGTAGCACATGCCTTCCATTAACAGACCGCTTCTTAGCTCTGCACTTTTGCTACAGTGAGACAGATTAAACTTTCAACCCGCTGCTAAAGAAAACATTGCGAACAGTTCAGGAAAACAGATGCAAGGAGCGTGAGCCCCCAGCTCGTTCTCAGCGCTTGATATCGGGCATTGTGAGCTGATTCGGGTGCGCAGGTGTTAATCTGTACCTGTACAGGAAGGCGGTCTCAGGGTCAGAGGCACTGAGAGAGGCAGAGATCACATACGCGTCACACCAGCTCAGTCCCGGCCCTGACAGGGGCAGTCGAGCGTGGCAGGCGTTTTGTTCCAAATTAAACATGATCTATTTTTTCCCAAAAGGCAAGGGGGGTTTTTTCATAGGCCTGATGGCATTATGGGGGTCACAGAAATGGAGGTCGCCTTCCACCGCTACACGGAAGCTTGATTAATTATCCGAAAGGAACTAAAATAAACATGAATGTGTTTCAGATGACAACTATATTGCAGTCTTGTTGAACAAGTTAAGCTTGCTGTTTTGTGGTTTTATTGTTTATTATTATAGTGAATAATGTGACTTGCTGTTGATTTCCTTCGGTTTCTCCTCTGTCCATGTTCACAGTCTTAATGTCCACATGGTCCATATTCACAGTGTTCATGTCCACATTGTCCATGTTCACAGTGTTCATGTCCACACTGTCCATGTCCACACTGCCCATGTCCACAGTGTTCATGTCCACACTGTCCATATTCACAGTGTTCATGTCCACACTGTCCATGTTCACAGTGTTCATGTCCACACTGTCCATGTCCACACTGTCCATGTCCACAGTGTTCATGTCCACATGGTCCATATTCACAGTGTTCATGTCCACACTGTCCATGTTCACAGTGTTCATGTCCACACTGTCCATATTCACAGTGTTCATGTCCACACTGTCAATGTCCACATTGTCCATGTCCACAGTGTTCATGTCCACAGTGTTCATGTCCACACTGTCAATGTTCACAGTGTTCATGTCCACACTGTCCATGTCCACACTGTCAATGTCCACACTGTCCATGTCCACACTGTCCATGTTCACTGTTACAATGTTTCTGACCCATCTCCCCAGGAAGCTCATTTCAGGGTCATTTCAGCATGCAGCATAATTACTCATAACAGTTCTAAACAAAGGGAGTGTACAGAAACAAGGGCTTTTTCTTTGTTATCACTAAGGGAGCCATTAATTCAGCCTTGTTTCAGTCTCTTTCAGGTGATTTACATTAGTGTTACATACCTGGAGCATTCCATAAGCTAAACATTCCATCATCTCTTGCAGTGACATCAGGCAGGGACTCACCTGTCCCTGCAACCCCCCTGGAACCATTAGAGACACCCCCCCCAGCACTCCATAGCCGAGATTCTAGAATGGGGTCATTGGGCAAAATTGAAAGCGCCTATCTGTGGACAGACGTCACTGCTGTCACCCGCGAGACAGAATGGAGGATTTAAGATATTTTAACGTTCACCTTCGTTGGTATAAATTGCTATTAGGTAAGTCACTTACACTCCTACACTCTGAGAATTGAATGCATGCCATCTGTCTAATAGATGTCTTCAGGTGCCCCTGATCTTTCATTTTCCTCTTCTGTTCAGTAGCTAAATGGGAGCCCCTGTTATTAAGCATATCTCACATATGGAAGCCCTTTGATGTGAAATAAGGGTGCAGAGATAACCATGCTCAGCCTAACACACAGCATATCTCCCTCCAACTGTTTGTAAACACATCTACCTTGAAGTTTGGTGGAAGTCATGAGGGCGAGATATGGATATAGGGGAGATGGAGGCTCAGGTGTGTCCGTGAAACAGCTACGAGATCTGAGCTGTGTTTGTAATGAAGAGAACAAAAGAGCCCCAGATTTAACATGGTCCTAATGAGTCTGTGTTTATTTTTGCACCAGGAAGAACATCAATGTTGTTCTCATGGAGACTAATTGAGATGATAGTGGAAATGAAAAATCAAGAAGTTAGCACAGCTTTTAAAAATACATTGTAACAAAATTCTTTACTTTGTCATAGAACTAGTAATTTGTAATTGTTGCCATTTCATGCTTCATTAATTCTTTCCAATTTTTTATACATCTAAAGCCTATATAATTGCCGCCACCTTTTTTGGCTTACAGTACAAATCTAAAGACAAACAGAAGCACTTTATCAAAAGCCACATTTTTCATGACAGCCCAGTCGCTACCATGTCCCCTATTATTGTGGCTGTTGCTAATACTAACTCAGTAAAAGCACAACCTCATTACAGCTGAAATGAAGCACTATTCAGATTTAAGTCACTCATAAATATCTGAGTGATAATTCCCAGGTCTGTAATCTTCTCAAGTCATGTGCTCATTGGCTCAGACCCAGACTATCTCTTTATCTATTGGCTCCTCAATTGCCTGTTTCATGGTGCTGGACAAACCTGGCTAATCTGCCAGGTCTAATTGGTCGTTTCATCTCTTTGTTTGGATGTGCTGAAGTCATGGCCGTCTGATTGAGCAATGCTGTTTTTCCCAGCCGCTTATCGCGATGCTATCGGAACAGCTCTAGCTGAACCCGGGGCAGACTGAGAGAAGCCCAACGCCATCAGACACCGCTTCACCGGCAGGCTGCTTTGTGATTCCTCACAACAATAATCCTTCTTCCCCTCATGAGTTTGCAGTTCTGGGAGGTCATAACATAGGGGCTGTATGATCTCAGCAGCAGAGTGAACACCTGCATGTGCTTGGCCGTTTCTTCGGCTGCTGAGATGCCCTCCACGTCACTGCACCACACTTCACGTCCTCTAGACGTGACTGTAGGGATTATGGAGAAACGGTGCCAGTTTTTAAGGGGCTCGACGACCAAAGTGAAAGTCATCTCCAAGCAGATGAGGAAGCCTAAATGCATGGATGGTATGGAAGAGATCCCTGGGTCAAACTCATGCCCGTCTGTCGTGTCACGCACTGGGACAGCGGCACCATGTCAGTCGTCCGCACGTTTCTTAGCCGGTCGGCTTCTCAGGATGGCAGCATGATGGGAGTCACACCCAGAGGGAACTGGGTGTTTCTGGAAGCCCCGCTTACATGATCCTCTCTCACCAAAATAAGCGAGATACTCTTATGGCCTGTACTCTGAATGAGTGGGAGGGGTGGTGACCCCCCCCCCCCCCGGACCCAGTGGTGCAGAAAGACGCTACATACATAATATATTAATGAGTATATTGTCAGTACAAGTATTTCTTGACTTCCACGGAAATTCACTGAAATGGAGAATTTTCATGTTTTTTTTCTCCTTAAAATACCTTATATTTTAAATAACGCACCCCAGGGAATTATTGACATCACAATATTTATTTTGTGCTTTATGCTCGTATAAAACAAAACACTGAAATAGTCATCAAGTGTCCTTGTCTTCAGTATTGCCACATGTGAAATATCATACATGTTAACATTCGTTAACACCAGTCGTACATGGCTCCACCGCATGTGATCGCATTTTTCTCCTCACAGTCCAGTAGTATAAATAGTAGCAGTAATTTTCACATTATGTATTGACTTTCAAACAGTTCAGCAGTCTTTCCCGTGCAGGAACACATGTACAAACGCATTTAAGGAAATTCCTTTGGCAAAAAGAAAGCCGTAACCTTTTTCTATCGCTCCCTAGTATTCGCCATTATCGTACCTGGGGTGGCCTATCCGCTCAGGGTAGCTACTCGATGTGTAGCTTCCATATCGGTAAAAGTCAAAAGGCTCGGCCCTCTCCTTGGAGGACATGGCCTCCTGCTGGTAGGCCAGTGCTGACTTGATGACTCCTGAGTCCTCTGGCGCCTTCAACTCAGAGTAAGGGTTGGGGGAGCTGCCATCCAGCAGCGTGCCGGAGTTGGCCAGGTTCTTGACGTCATAGAGACCCGGCACGTACTCCTTGACCACGGAGGGCTTGCAGGGCTGATACGACACCTTGGTAGTGGTGGTGATGATGGTCTGCAGGGCTGGGGTGGTGGCTGCAGCGGGGGTGGGGGCACCGTATCGGCAGGGGAACTCGCCATTATAGTAGGGGTGGCCAGTGCTAGCAGGCAGCTGTCCATAGTCACCCCGGTCTGCGTAGGCCCCTTTGCCCAGGATCTGCTTCCAGCCTGGGTGTTTGGCTGAGGCCTCGTAGCCACGTTCATGAGTGGTGGAGGGGCTGGGGCCACGTGGGGCTCCAGCCACGCCCATGCCCGTGCACACACGCCCCGGGTCGGCCTCTTGCTGAGTGCCGCCCGCATCCTTGTAGAGTGTGGCATAGGAGCCCGCACCCAGGTACCCAGGCACGGCGAACTCGTAGGTCGGGTGTGCCACGTAGAGCCGATGGTTGGCCGTCTTCTGCAGCTGGGAGGTGGCCTCCCCTCCGGAGGGTGCTGTGTCGTAGGGGAACTTGTACGGTTCAGGAGCCTGGAAGGAGGAGTAGTGCTGTGGCTGGAGGAGGCCGAAGCGCTCGGTGCCGTCCACACAGGACAGTGGGTGCAGGCCGGCGAACGGGCCGCCAGGCTCCTGGTACATGGCCCTGCCAGGCTGTGGGAGAGGCATATTCCCATCATGCACTGCATTACACCCGGTCAGGGGTAGAATCTCAATACCAAGAACACAAAAACCATACTTGTGGTCTTGGCAAGACTGATCTTGCTAACTTGCCTTCGAAGAATAAACTTGGGGCACAATGAATCATGGGATTGGTCTCGTTTGGCAAGGATGCAACAATGCAACCGATGTATCCTTGATATTTGGGGTGGAGCAAGACCAGCACCCAGGGATTTTTACCATCCTCGTGTACTTGTGTCCATAGTATTGGAACTGGTCTTCAGCAATGGACGATGATGTAAAACGGGTACATGAGAACACAAGCATTGTCAAGTACGCATATTGAGATTCAGCCAGGCTCACGCTGCCAAGCACATTCCCATCATGCACTGCACTACAGCACTCCTGATGCCAAGCAGATTCCCATCATGAACTGCACTGCAGCACTCCTGATGCCAAGCACATTCCCATCATGCACTGCACTACAGCACTCCTGATGCCAAGCAGATTCCCATCATGCACTGCACTACTCCTGATGCCAAGCAGATTCCCATCATGCACTTTACTGCACTACTCCTGATGCCAAGCACATTCCCATCATGCACTGCACTACAGCACTCCTGATGCCAAGCAGATTCCCATCATGCACTGTACTGCACTACTCCTGATGCCAAGCACATTCCCATCATGGACTGCACTACATCACTCCTGATGCCAAGCAGATTCCCATCATGCACTGCACTACTCCTGATGCCTAGCAGATTCCCATCATGCACTGTACTGGAGCACTCCTGATGCCTAGCAGATTCCCATCATGCACTGTACTGCAGCACTCCTGATGCCTAGCAGATTCCCATCATGCACTGTACTGCAGCACTCCTGATGCCTAGCAGATTCCCATCATGCACTGTACTGCAGCACTCCTGATGCCTAGCAGATTCCCATCATGCACTGTACTGCAGCACTCCTGATGCCTAGCAGATTCCCATCATGCACTGTACTGGAGCACTCCTGATGCCTAGCAGATTCCCATCATGAACTGCACTGCAGCACTCCTGATGCCTAGCAGATTCCCATCATGCACTGCACTGCAGCACTCCTGATGCCTAGCAGATTCCCATCATGCACTGCACTACAGCACTCCTGATGCCTAGCAGATTCCCATCATGCACTGCACTGCAGCACTCCTGATGCCTAGCAGATTCCCATCATGCACTGTACTGGAGCACTCCTGATGCCTAGCAGATTCCCATCATGCACTGTACTGCAGCACTCCTGATGCCTAGCAGATTCCCATCATGCACTGTACTGCAGCACACCTGATGCCTAGCAGATTCCCATCATGCACTGTACTGCAGCACTCCTGATGCCTAGCAGATTCCCATCATGCACTGTACTGGAGCACTCCTGATGCCTAGCAGATTCCCATCATGCACTGTACTGCAGCACTCCTGATGCCTAGCAGATTCCCATCATGCACTGTACTGGAGCACTCCTGATGCCTAGCAGATTCCCATCATGCACTGTACTGCAGCACTCCTGATGCCTAGCAGATTCCCATCATGCACTGTACTGGAGCACTCCTGATGCCTAGCAGATTCCCATCATGCACTGTACTGCAGCACTCCTGATGCCTAGCAGATTCCCATCATGCACTGTACTGGAGCACTCCTGATGCCTAGCAGATTCCCATCATGCACTGTACTGCAGCACACCTGATACCAAGCAGATTGCTCTTAAGGCTAATCTCTAATTCTGATGTTAAAATGCTGTCAGATGCTGGCATTTGACCCCTTAGAATTTCTTACCTCTGAGTCCACAGGTCTCCTCTTGTGGGCAAAGTGTGGAGAGGACATCCTTCTCTTTACTGCGCTCCTCCTGGCCTCTGTTTCTGATTTGCTCTCTGGCCTGGGGTGGTCATGAACTCCTTTGGCCTGCAGACATGAGCTCCGTTACAGTAATTCCATAGGCATGGTACAGTATGTTGAGTGTTTGCTGGATATTACAGTTGTGAGCTGAAGAACATGACTGGCAGAGATCGTTCACTCTTGTCCTTTGTGCCAACAGCACGCCCAGGAACGAGTCCAAGCCCCAAACCATTATCTAAATGCCTTGTTCTGTTTTTTCATTCTGTTTACTTAGACAAATGAGTCTACCTCAAATATGCACTGGTTACTGTTGGAGGTGTGTGTGTGTGTGTGTCTGTGTGTGTGTGTGTTTTAGCTGTTGCCCAAATATAGCTGACTTTTCATGTCGTCTTGGTCATGACCACAAGCATGGCTCCAGGCGGTAGGGGGGCGCGGGGGGGGTGGCATGGGTCAACATGACATGCTGCGTTGGCGTCCATACCTGGAAAAATATGGCTTTTCCTTCAAGCCTCCAGAAGTTGGTGACGGGGTATCCGCTGTGCCCGCGGCATGGCATCAGCTCCAGGGTCGAGTTACAGCTTGGGCAAAGTTTCTCTGGAAGGCAAAAGCAAGGCAGCACCATCAGCTGCCAGCTTCTACACGTGGAGATCAATCAACGGCTGGCGCCACTGGGGGGGAGGGGGGGCAGGCTTAGGGTAGGGTCTTCTTCATAGTTAATCTCAGTATGGCTTAGAGGGTTTGGACCCTGTGCCTGTGCTCAGAAGGTTGCTGGTTCAAATCCCGTTATTTCACTGTTGGGCCCTTGAGCAAGGCACTTAACTGCTGCAGGAGTGTCAGCCTGATAATAACAACCTGGAAGGCATCACATGTTATGGGCAGATGAAGCCTAACCATACAGCCTTACACAGCTAGACAGCAAGGTCCAGACAGAGAGCAAACCAACAAACTACCCACAACAACATACACCATAGGGACAAAAGTGCTGGGACACTGGGCACCTACAGGAACATCCCAATCAAAATCCATAGGTATCAATATGGAGCTGACCCCGCCTTTGCAGCTACAACAGCTGCCACTCTTCTGGAAAGGCTTTCCGCAAGAATTTGGGGTGTGTTTGTGGGGATTTTTGCCCATTGATCCAGAAGAGCATTTGTGAGGTCAGGCACTGAAGTTGGACGTGAAGGCTTGGCTCGATGGGGTTGAGGTCAGGACATTGTGTGGGCCAGCTGAGTTCTTCCACACTAAACTCACCCAACCATGTCTCTATGGACGTTGCTTTGGGGCACAGTCATGCTGGAACAGATAAGGGCCTTCCCCAAACTGTTCCCACACAGTTGGAAGCATAATACAGTCCAAAATGCTGAAGCATTAAGAGATCCTTTCACTGGAACTATGGGACCTAGCTCACCCCTTGAAAAGCACCACCACACCATAATCCCCCCTCTACCACACATTTGCTTGCTGTCTTATTCCCTGTTTCGCTGCAGTGCACAGATTGCTGAAAACAGCTTCACACATCACTCCCTGGGCAGTGCTTGCTGTCTTATTCCCTGTTTTGCTGCAGTGTGCATTGATGCAGCTGCTCTACACATCACTATACGGGCAGTGCTCACTGACTTATTCCCCGTTAAGCTGCAGTGTACAGATTTCTATGAAACTGTTGCTTGAAACATCACTCCCTGGATCTTATTCTCTGTTTAGCTGCAGTATATAGATTGCTGTGATCATGGGCGTAAATCCTGGGGGGGACGGAGGGGACATGTCCCCCCCTATCCAAGGGTTGTTTTTTTTATATATATATATATATATTTATTTTATTTTTTTAAATCGCACTATCTATTGTGAAAAATATATGTATGTATATCTAAAATAATTCTGTAAGTAGAAAAAAAAACGCAAAAAATGCATTTAGAAACAGCTAAGTTCCCCCTCCCCTTCCTCACAGTGGTTTGGCCAACTGCCTGCTTTCCCAGTTCATCTCACCTACTCTACACACACGGATCAGGTGTGTGGCTGCGGGTCAATTAATGTTGAACCCCAGTAAGTATAGGGTATTTTATCCACTTTAAATAAAGCGATTCTCTTTAATGTAGTTGATGCAGACTCATTCATAAATTAGTTGCGGCAAAAATGCTGATTACCGATGTAATTTTCCATGAATCTGCTATATTAGCGATTAAAATATTACTTATCTAGTTAACGTTAGCTTGTTTACAATAGCTTGTTGCATAGTGCACTGCAACTAACACGCCAAAGCCGTTTCCCATGCATTGTTTTATTTGTGACGACTTGGCATAATGTTAACTTAACATTAACGGCCACAATTAGCATATTGTTTAGCTGTGCATTTACTAAATGAGCACTGTGCTACGTCCGAACTGACCCCACTGTATTTTTTTGTATAATCAGTTTCTATTATGCATTTAAACAGTCATGTTTAAATTTTATTGTATGTTGATGGCTTGACTGTAAACAACATAACAAACAATGCAATAAATAGTTTTGAAGAAAAATCTGCTTTGTCATTGAACCTGAGAAAACCTTTGAAAATAACCATAATGACGCAGTCTCCATGCTACAATGATAATGATAGAAGCAAAGTTTTTCATTGTGGGGACATATCTTCATAAGTACAATTTGACTGTATTATTTGTGTCCCCTTCAAAAATTGCTCATGAGAAATTTTATATTTATTGTCCCCCCCTACTGTTAAATGAAATTTACGCCCATGGCTGTGATTCAGTTGCTATACATATCACTCGCTGGGCAGCGTTCACTGTGTTATTCCCCATTTTGCTGCAGTGCACACATTACTGATACAACTGCTTTACACATCACTCCCACTTCTGTTTCAGTGGTTTTCGTCTAGCTCAGTGCTTATTTGCATACTTCTGTAGTTTTCTATTGATGGTGCTATAAAAAGCTCAACCTAGTGATACATTGCTTTTCCCAACTAAATAAACAAAAGCAGCCCTTCTTTTCAACTGCAAATTTTCTTGTTTTAAAATTAACAGTCACTTTATTTTGGGAAGCAAAAACCTCAAGGAAGATAAGTCATGTAAGTTGTATTGCAGCAGTCCAAAGCATTTAATGTGCACCTGGTGATGGGTCTTGTCTGCAGAGGTAAAACGTGGGCCGTACAGGTGTATTCCTGCCTTTAGAGTGAGCACTTCAGTTCAAAGTGAATATCACTGCTCTCAGTCAGGCTACTACAGCACCACTTACAGGAATTTAGCCGGGTGACATTTTGACCATGTAAAGAGCCATAAATTGCAGCCGATTACATCACATTCCCATCATCCCAGGCAAGGGCTGGAATGGGGAAAAACTTCATGATCCTCAGAGCGTGGCGGCAGTGTTCTTTCCGGAAGTTATGCAGGTACATTACAAACACAACGGGTATGTAGAGTTAAAAAGGACCCCCGCCCCTGCATAGCCCCCCCATATCGCTCTCCAATTTTATGCATTAAGATTCATACTTCTGCAATGTTAAAGTCAAGTCATTCCGCCCTCCCTACCCCTAACTTCTCTGGAGACCCTCACCTAGCATGAATAGGGGGTCCCTAAGGGGGCCATTTGAACTATTTTTTGGAGCCAAAAGAAATATGTGAGGGGATGAAAACTGATGGAATATCAATAATATACTCATCAAAGCATGGGGTGCCAGTAGTAACACTGATGGGGCGGGGGGGGGGGGGGGGGGAGTGCTGTCAGTAAAATTGCCCAATAGGGGGAGGGGGTATGACGCCAAAGGATCAACCGGCCAAATTTATTATAGATTGCAATATCTTAATCGGAATTGTTATATGAATGGCTTGTAGTGGACAGTTGATCTATGTGTTTTGTTACTGTTTGCCCCTCCGCCCCCTTGCAAATTCTGCCCCTGCCCTAAGCCTAAGCCTAAACCTAAGCCTAAACCTAAGCCTAAGCCTAACCTGAAGGAGGTGAATATTACAGTTATGACTTTCGGACTGTATGCCCGGTGACAACCTAAGTATCATTTATTCCTTTTTTTCATGAGGTATATTGATGGGGTATATGCAAGGGGTATATTCATGGAGTATATTGATGGGGTATATTCATAGGGTATATTGATGGGGTATATGCAAGGGGTATATTCATAAGGTATATGCAAGGGGTCAATTCATGAGGTATATGCAAGGGGTACATTCACGGGATACATTGCCTATCATGGCAGAGTATTCTGTGCACATTTGTCCAATTTTCCATCATGTACGGCTTGCAGTTTACCACACCCCTATAAACGCATCTATAACAGAAAAGCTGTAGCTATCAACCAGGTTACTGATTGGCGATGCATGCAGAGTCAGCCAGTGCTTTCGGGCCGTGGAGCCGTTCAGGCACAGAAATGTATGCACTTTTAATGAATGTGCCCCTTTGATTCAGAAGCAGAACTGACTGACTACTAACTGACACTCTCCCCCGAACTGACTTGCCGTTTTAACTACTTAATCGTACTGGAGAAGTTCAGTTTCACTAGTACAAGAAGATGAGTTTCTCTTGAAAATTGCACAGACAAAACTCCCAGTGTCTTTAATTTGCAGGCCACAGCAGCCAAACTAAAAACATGCATGCTTGAGTGTGTTTTGTGCAGTATGGGTCATACTGGAGCACCGTCATTTCAGTCAGTGTGCCATTTCACTGCTGAAAACATGTAAAAGCATTTATATTTAACAGCACCTAAATTTGTTGTTGAAAAGGTATATTTATATGAGTTCACAGTCAACAAATAATGAGCAATTCAATGTACTTATAGTTTATCTCATGTAGATCTGCATCCTGTTAATTATGAAAATCATTTCGATTTCTCTATCGGTATTTTGTATCTTTCTAATGTGTAGGTTCTTCCAGAATTTTTAACACAAGCAAAAACTCCCGACTAGATGTTGTACATGAACTTTACTGAAGCACTTTTCATAAAGTACATTTCTGAGGGACACTTCTCAGTAGTTAAAAGGCAGCTTACTGGCTTTTGAAACTGTGTATTTTCTAGTCACAGACACACTTCCTAAAGCACAGCAATATAATCATGCTTCCCGTTTGTCTACCGCCTTTCAGATCCAGTTATAGCTGACACCCCTAGCATTCAACGCAGGGTCTCTCTTACTGAAATGATTCCTCTGATCTTCAGATCCAGTTATAGCTGACACCCCTAGCATTCAAGGCAGGGTCTCTCTTACTGAACTGATTCCTCTGATCTTCAGATCCAGTTATAGCTGACACCCCTAGCATTCAACGCAGGGTCTCTCTTACTGAAATGATTCCTCTGATCTTCAGATCCAGTTATAGCTGACACCCCTAGCATTCAACGCAGGGTCTCTCTTACTGAAATGATTCCTCTGATCTTCAGATCCAGTTATAGCTGACACCCCTAGCATTCAACGCAGGGTCTCTCTTACTGAACTGATTCCTCTGATCTTCAGATCCAGTTATAGCTGACACCCCTAGCATTCAACGCAGGGTCTCTCTTACTGAAATGATTCCTCTGATCTTCAGATCCAGTTATAGCTGACACCCCTAGCATTCAACGCAGGGTCTCTCTTACTGAACTGATTCCTCTGATCTTCAGATCCAGTTATAGCTGACACCCCTAGCATTCAACGCAGGGTCTCTCTTACTGAAATGATTCCTCTGATCTTCAGATCCAGTTATAGCTGACACCCCTAGCATTCAACGCAGGGTCTCTCTTACTGACTCAACAAAAATTAATCTCTTAAAGACACAAGCGAAATTTTTCAACCACAGCTAGTCGTCTTGGCTCCTGACCTCCACCAGGTGGGATCAAATCCCAGGGAATGGAAATAAGTTATTATAATATTATAGATAGTGACATATTAATATTATGATATTATTATAATAAATTATAACCATACCCTCTGGGGGATGGTGTGTGGCTCAGTGATCTAAGCATTTGTGCCTGCAATCAGAAGGTCACTGGTTCAAAGCCCAGCCTCAGCATATCCTTGAACAAGGCCCTTAGCCCTTACCTCCCTGTGTGCCACAACAGGTGACTACCCTTCACAGCCAGTTTGCACTCACTTAGTTGGGGGAGGCATAGAGAGAATTTCCCCACAGGGATTAATAAAGCATTTATTATTAATATTGTACATCAATTTGGATGAAAGTGTCACATGTCTTTGTGTGATATTCGTTAACCAAAACCTAAACTTACACTCACTTGGATGTTTCCTATGTAAGCAGATTTTAATTTTAAAATTGGAGACTCTGTTTCACTAACCACTGACCACGGCCATTGCAAGACTATAATCACGTGCAAAATACAAGCTTCCTACAGCAATTTTTAGGTGAATTCATGCCTTTTGAGAAGTTTTGGTGAACATAACCATATATACTTTCAGCTCCCTGCCCACCACCAACCACCCATCTCAGTCCAGCAGCCAAACTCCCTGCTGTTGCTGTCCAGTAATTCATGGTGATGTGATTTGGAGGTGAAGCAGACTACGTGCTGATCAGCAGAAGACTTTAACATGAGCTGTCAAACAAACAATGCTTCATTCACACCCTTCTTCCTCGTAAGTACGTCCACTTATTGCACCATACTAAGTTGACTTTGCCACTGTCCTATTTGTTTTAAGTTGATCTAAATAGGGGGAAAAAATCATAGATTGTATTGCTTAATATACACCACTTGAAATTAAGCACTTCAGAAACACTGAACTAAACTGGATGTATGTACTATGTGTGTGTATATATACATAGTCCTATATGTGTTTGTATGTCTGTATACATGTACGTGTATGTGCATATACAAACATATATATATATATATATATATATGTGTGTGTGTGTGTGTGTGTGTGTGTGTGTGTAATCCTCCCATTACACTCATGTGCACAAAGAAGGCACAGCGTCCTGTTTTAGTATATTAGTAGCAGTCAGGGGCGTTGCTAGAGATTTTGGGCCCCATGAAAGCATATCATATTAGGCCCCCCAGTCCAAACCAATCCAGTTATTTTCCTAATTTTTTAGGGCCCCTGTCGCTCAGGGGCCCTTGGAATCGTCCTAGCTTTCCTCCCCCTTACGGCGTCCCTGGTAGCAGTGATGATACTCGTTTGGTAATTTAATCTAAAAAATACTAGGCCTACCTCCTCTACTTCTATGGACCAGCGGTGTGCTTGGAAATATTATTACAAAATATTATTAAAGGATGGAAGGAGTGCCGTGACTGACTTTGCTGTTTCTGCCGAGCCTTGTCGCAGATGGCCGGCCGCAGCTGCAGCTTGGTGCCGTCCGGCAGCGTGCAGCCGCGGCTGCAGACCACCACCCCGAGGCAGGACTTCTTCAGGATCTGGCAGTTGTGGTTGTTGGTGTTGCGCATGGCCCAGCCGCTCAGGTGCCGCTGCGCGTTCTTGTCCTCGCTGCCGTAGATGTACCGCACGTAGCCGTCTGTCCATTCTTGGAAAGCGTCGTACTGTTTAACGTCCTGTGCCAAAGCCAGACAGGTCCGCTATTACACAGGCACACAATGAAAGTACGACGTCCTCCTGTCTTCTATTCATTTAATATATTAACTCAGGTATGGCTGTGGGTTAGTTAAATTAATGGTACCTGAGGAAAACCGTGTGTGAACAGGAACGAGGATAATTCATATGTTTAACCGCAGACGAATTCTTAAAATACGTGCCCTGCAAGTATGATACATTGTTATAACATTGAAACTGAAACCTTGAAAAGTTTTAAAAGTTTTTTTAAAATGAGTAGAGTAGGGATGACGTATGGAAAGCCTAGTTTTAAATACCGAAATATGGCTGGGACTCACCTGCGGTAATTTGGGGTCGTTTATATCCCACGTTAACTTCATGCCAAAGGAGCACACACAGTCGGAGTCGTCAAAATGCTCTGATGTCTTTGACATTTCAGATTAAAAGTATTTCAGCGCGATATTTCAGTGTTATAGTCTTTGCTGTATAATCAGTCAGCCAGGCATTTAGACACCTGTTAGCGCAAATGGAGCTCGATGAATAAATCAAGATGAAAGAAAAAAAATGTTTAAAGCCTCGGTGAAAAGTTTGTTTTGTAGTTCAGCAGTAAATCCCACACATTTTTGAAGAAACGCCGTCCCCCGTATTCATCATCGCCTCTTCCTACGCGTTCACAGGTAATCCACGTTTGAGCGAAGGCTGGGTCTGTATGTGTATGATAGGTTTTGAGGTGTGTCGTGTTTATGTAGGAGGAGGCAGGACATCAGTTCCACTGAAGGTCAACGCCGTACGATTCTTCTGATCCATAACACTGACATCAACTAACAGCATTCCCTTATTCATAACTGCGAGATCTCTTTCTCAGGCTAAGAGTATAAATTTAAAAAACGACAAATGCCATAATATAAGCCTATATACGTAACCATATACGGATATTCAGTGTACAGTCATATAAAATATCCCCCCATCCCCCGCAGATGAAATCATTCTAGACTTTTTTCCATTTTCATGTCCGACAGGTGCTATTAGGGCCAACTGGCACGACGATGATATTCGTGTTTTTCTCCTCGGCAGTCAGCAAAATATCTGCGCACGTCAGGGCCCCAGTAAAGCCGCTACGCCCGACAGTTAGCGAACTGGAACTGCCGTCTTCAAAAGGACACACGAATTTAAGGTCAATATTTGTTATATGTAAACGGAAAGTCGCCTTCTGGGAGCTTTTGGATGGAAAACAACTGATTGATACCAAAATAAACACACCATTAAACCCAGAATAAAAACATTGCAAGTTTGACAATAAACAAAAGCAAAACTCAAATTTAAACATTTCTATTTAAACATGCAAGCTCTTAATATTTTATTATTAGTCTATATTAATCGTTTTATTATTTAGACATAATTTTAGCCGTTTCCTACATACAATTACATGGACACCAGACGAAAAACTGTCAGCGATTATGAGCTTCGCGTCTTTATAATTACCATAGTTCACCAGAAGAATTATTCTTAATTATTAAACAACAATATCCATACAAGCAAGGAAACAAACACAAGCCAGTTTGGGGGACTGGCAAAGGCGCTGGGCAGCGGAAGGGTGAAAAATACGCTGCGATTATGGTAATTACGAGTGAATTAGTCAACTGCGGTCTAGGAGCGCCTTTTTAAGACGCCGCAGAAGGAAATCCGTATTTTCAATTTCAAGAGGTGGATAAAATTAAAAACTAAATACTTTTAAAATTACCTCTTAATAATACAGCAGCAATAGGGGACGGTGGTGGTCAATTTAGTCAAGGTAGCAATTGCTTGCTAGATGAAGCTATACTAAAATGATGTGATACACATTGTTCTTAATACCCATTTTACAACAGCCCAAGACACTGAATTCTCGGGACTCGCAACATTTCCAACAATACTTTTAAGTACTTTGAATTTTTATAGTTTCAGTGAAAATATTTTTTGCTTACTTCAACCAATTATATTTTACATTAATTCCTTCAAATCAGATGAAATTTAATACACAGATATAAACATATATTATCGGTCTCTTTAATAATATATTATAACTTATGTCCTATATATATATATATATATATATATATAACAATGGTAATCATTATTTTTCTCACGTTGAATTCAATTTTACTCTTTCTTACAAAAACTTTTTTGAAATAAACTATAATTTCGACACGTGTGACAAATTTCAGTCATACTGTAAAACAAATAAATATGAAACTTATTAAGAAGTATAACACCACAGCAAAGACGTTTTTATTTGACGATTTTGAGCTCACTGAAAGTACCCCAAGCAGAAGATTTTTTAAATACTTAAGAAAGTAATTTCGATAAATAATAGGAATGAATAAATACATTTTAATCATCCCCAGACTTGTTACACTACTGAAAAAGCTGGTGTGATTACAGTTGTATTACAAAGTTACCTAAAATAAACCAAAAACGTATTGGATGTTGTTCCGCAATTATTAATTGGCAAATCAGTTTCTATATATGCATAAAAGTGTGTAACAATTTCGTAGCAAATATTAAGTATACATTTCGCAAAAAGAAATTAGTTAAAAATATATTTCAGAAAATAAAACGTTAATGAAAATGTTCTGATTGATTTTCGCTAACCCTGAAAAAATGAAAGTCGAAATAATTTCAGTTCTCTGGTATAGGTAGGCCTATTACTATTTAAGTGCAACTTGCCCAAATACAAACTGTCTTACTATTTCGAAAAATATTCATTAAAACAAATCAAATGTTGCATTTGTTATTTTCTCCTTATTTCTCCATATTTACCCCATTATAATATCTTTAAATGCATGTGCTTTTGTTTCAATGTGTGTGTGTGTGCATATATATATAAATCGTTTTTGTCCGTTTTCGTTCATTCAAAATAATGGTGAATTGGTAAAGCAAACTATGCCCCGAAATATTGAAAATCAATTTAAAACAGAAGTTACTCATACAAAGATTCATTGTATATTTTTGTCATGACACGCAAAGGAGCGGCTCAGGGTGAAAGCCGAGCATATTCTGCTTCTTCTCTTCCTCATAAGGCGGCTGGAAAGCGGCGTGTCCCGTGCCTGCAGTTCTATGGGCTGCTGTCTACATAGTCTTTGTCCTTAAAATCACACCTTCATTCGGCAGAGCTGAAGAATAAAAAAGCAGAGATAACTCTCCGTGATGTCATCCCAAGACTTGTAGGTAGGGTTATCCCTCAGTAACTCAACCTTCCGGTGATTCAGCTCCATTTTCCCTAAATAAATCACATTTGCTCAACGGTCGTAAAAAGGTAGCATTATAATACGATGGCGCCCCCTGGTGTTACACAAAATCTAAATCAATATTAAATTATCATATCACAGTATTACGAAAAGGAAATCATGATCAAGTAATGATCGCTGTGTCCTACATTAAACTGAACCATATATTCACGGATCGACAGATTCAGGATTATAGTTTATGTCTTCGTGTATGAAGGTACCAGGTAGCCTTCAATAAAATAGCATGCGTATTTATAATTCCTGGGAATAAAGATCTGGTGCGTTATTAGTCCGTTTTCTTGTTTACGCTGTCTCACCTACAATGAGTCTTCTAATAAAGAGGAGCTTTCATATTTTTCTGCGCCAAACAAATTGGCCTACCACTCCACACCAAAGTGACTGCCGTGGATTGTGTTCCAAGTAAGTTTATTATGCCACCACTGTACGTTTTTGTTAAAGGGTATCTACATTAACATTCAAATTGTTTTCCGTTTCTGGTGATGCATCACCAATGGACCGTAGTGCAGTTGAAATTAATGTGCAACAGTTACAACTCACAGTGGATAAATACGCCACTTTCTAGCAGTAATCTGAGAAAGCAGCTGATTGCCGCCCTGGCGCCAACATTTCCCTGATCTCCTATCTTGCTCAAGCGCGGTGTTAAGTTGGGACACGACACGAAGAAACAGACACATGCTATCGAGCATGAAATGTGGAGTTTCTCATAGGAATCTGTCAGTTGTGATTACCTGAGGAATCATACAAAGAGTGGCAGATGCACAGGCTAATGTCACATCATCGTATGAAAGTGTCCAGGGTATTTTATGGAAGTGGGACCTTTAGCCCCCTTCTACTTCTCAAAATCTCTTCTACGTCCAACAAACTTTACGCGATAAAAAAAAATGACCTATTAAAATATCCTAGGACACGTCGACGTTGGCGCCCTCTAGTGAGATGTATGGTAGCGGTGCAACACATTTCTGGATGTAGAAAAAGCATCTTCAGTGTCCTTGTTGCAAATCGAGCAACGCACATGTAGTCATATTTATTTAGCTTTGACAAGACAGTCAAAACTCCAGACATCTGACCTACCTCTTGCACTACACGGCATATCAGCTTCGACTTACACCCTGAAGAGCAGCTTGAAACAGGATTCATATAAAAAAGATTGTGACTATGCGAGGTGAATTACCAAAATCCTTGCAATTTGTGAATAGCTACAATCTTAAACTTTTTAATAGCATGATCTGAATTGTCATATTGTTTAGCAAGGCAGACTGACACCAAAAACCAGCCCCAGAGGAATTTGCTGTTAAGCGACTCCCTTTGGTACATTTTGCAACCGACCAGGGGGCAAACTATTAAGATATTGCTAGAACTTCCTGATGGCCTGTATGAGCTTGCTTTCTGCTTTTCCAAGAATTCCATCATGGTGACTATTTTATGACATACGCAGCATTGGTTGGTCAAAATAGATTTTTGTTTGGTTGCTGTTTCTATTTTGGGCTTAGATTATTAAACACAAAAAAACTTCCTAAAATTTTGTTACACGGCAGATACCTGAAAGTGGCACTGCACCTAAAGATCATAAAATCAATGTGTTTATATGAACCCTTGGGACTTTTTAAAGGTGTTTTTAGATATATAAGGAGAGATGGCACTATAAATCTTTTGGTTCTTTTTTTTTCCTCATGTAAAACCAATAAAAATAACCCTCTGCCTTTCCTGCACCTAACCCTCTGCCTTTCCTGAACCTAACCCTAACCCTCTGCCTTTCCTGTACCTAACCCTAACCCTCTGCCTTTCCTGTACCTAACCCTCTGCCTTTCCTGAACCTAACTCTAACTCTCTGCCTTTCCTGAACCTAACCCTAACCCTCTGCCTTTCCTGAACCTAACCCTAACCCTCTGCCTTTCCTGAACCTAACCCTAACCCTCTGCCTTTCCTGCACCTAACTCTAATCCTCTGCCTTTCCTGAACCTAACCCTAACCCTCTGCCTTTCCTGCACCTAACTCTAACCCTCTGCCTTTCCTGAACCTAACTCTAACTCTCTGCCTTTCCTGAACCTAACCCTAACCCTCTGCCTTTCCTGTACCTAACCCTAACCCTCTGCCTTTCCTGAACCTAACCCTAACCCTCTGCCTTTCCTGAACCTAACCCTAACCCTCTGCCTTTCCTGCACCTAACTCTAACCCTCTGCCTTTCCTGAACCTAACTCTAACTCTCTGCCTTTCCTGAACCTAACCCTAACCCTCTGCCTTTCCTGAACCTAACCCTAACCCTCTGCCTTTCCTGCACTTAACTCTAACCCTCTGCCTTTCCTGAACCTAACCTTCTGCCTTTCCTGAACCTAACTCTAACCCTCTGCCTTTCCTGAACCTAACCCTAACCCTCTGCCTTTCCTGAACCTAACCCTAACCCTCTGCCTTTCCTGTACCTTTACAGAAGCTAAATATAGCACAGTATTACAACATCACACTAACAAATTTATATTGCCTGCCAGGTTTGCATATTTTGTCCACACACATTGCCATGTCTTAAACTGAGAACTCATAAAGTTAGATAACTGCTGATGAAACTGAGAGGTGGTCATGTAATCAAGATTAACCCTGAGTTCATCTCAAAGGCAAGCTGTATTCACACATTTCACTTGTTACTGCCTCTACTTTGGATTCCCTGGCCACACCACTGTTCTCACACAAGTTCAACATCATTAAGTCTTGTAATATGTAAATTAATGTAATATCACTGTAAACTATGATTCACGTAAGTTTGGTCAGTAAGTATCTACAACGTTTGCCTGTATCTCCTATCTGAAGTTATATTCAGCGATCGAGAGTTTTCTTATCATTTTAATGGTCAACAGTGATTGCCTGCTAGCTTTGAATGGAAACTTGATTTTGTTACATTTTAAGATAATTCCGCAAAGCTGCAGGCAGCTGTAAGCCTTTGCTGTCTTCACTCTCTTTCCCGAGTTGCTAGGTGTGATGACTGCGACATACAAAAAGAAACAGTACAGGACTTTGCTGTGTAAGCAGCCTTATCTCCATGCATACAAAGGTTAATTTCAATAAATATGATTTATATAACCTGTCGACTCGCTTAACAACCATTCTACCCCAGCTCACCCTTATATATAGATTACATATACAAGGTATCTATAAAAAGGACATAAGGTACACACTATAAATGATGTGATGCTTGTTTTGTAATGTAAGTATGGACATATGATAGATATTGTGTTGGTATTAAATATTTATTATCATATTGTGGATATTGATAGGCCAGAGGAGAGACATTGAGTGTGTAAGGATTGAAGCACACCTGCTCCATTAAACAAGGCGGAAATGAGGCCACCGACCGTGTCCCCATGTCCCCATGTCATCAATGACACAATGCAGAGGACGACCACCACAGTACACAGCATCCGGCATCAAGTTTGACTCTGACATGCGTGAACAACCACGTGTCTACAGCACTGTTGAAGAGCTGTTTTACTTTTCCCAATTATAAAAAATGTCTTCCTAAGCTCTGTGTCGATCCTCTGGATCCCCAAATCACTGCTCTCAGCTCATCACGCCAGTACATGGCTCTGCATTCCCACACCAGCATGTTGGATAGGACACCTTCACTCCACCGCAGATCTGTATCGCTTAAAATAGAAATCTCCCAGCAGCGCCCAGCTGTAAGAAGCGGTGTGGGCCTTCTGCCACACAGAAACCATGCAGATCTGGAAACATTAGACTTATAACGCTTACTGTATAACATATAAGTATGAAACTGCTCACGTGACAAGTAAAAAATTAGCTAGCGCCGAAAGTTATCGCAATCTGCTCGCCATGTAGCGTGCAGTTCAACGGACACGTTGCAAAAGTCCGTGTCGTTCAGGGATAAAAATAAGTTTATCTTGCACTTCTATGGGAGTGAAGCCTGGGCTCGGCCTTTTTCCGGGGGAGGGGCAGTTCTTGGAATTAAGAGCCCAATGGTGATATGATTGCTCGTAATCGTAATGACATGCGATTCGAGTTGGCGACATATAGACCTACAGACAAATGTACAGTGACTTATCAGCATCAGATAAACAATCTGAGATTTTATAGGGATTAAACTCAATTCAAAGAAACGGGACAGATGTCCCGTGCTGTAAGGATAGCCGTGAAGAATAGCACAACTTGTTTCCACAAAGTACAGAATAATACAGTACAGAATGAACAACGATCATTAGTGTTTACCTATACAGTATATTTCATTTTGTTAATCTTATTTGCCATTAAGCGTATTACTTATCATTTGGAAAATCTAGCTTTTTGTTAGCGGTGGGGAATATTACGGCGCATTCAGAGTTATTTGGCAAAATGGGCCAAATGATTTGTCTACAATAATTGACAAGGAAAATGTTTATATCTGTATATATCTGTTTTTGTCTGTATATTAATATTCGATTAGTATCTGGTGTTGATAAATAAACGTTACCAAGACGGAAACCTCCCCCAAAACAGCCCAGCCAACCAATATGCAGTTCGTTCTCACAGATGGGCATTTATTGATCTGCAACTACGCCAGGGTTTTACAGTACATCCGAATAATTAAAGCCGAAATAATTCCGCCTGAAATTTTATTATGCTGCGGCAAATTAAAGATTAGTACAGATTTAATTAATACTAGATATTTATTCTGAAATGTAGTGCTTTTTGTTTATGCACGGGAAGGTATACTGTTCTATATGAATGACGATGGGCCGCGGGTTTTTTAGATATTAGATGGTTATTTTATCGGATAGTGTTTTTGGTTTAATATCATGCCTTATTTCTACTATAATTGTCCCCAACGAATTTCTTTAGTCTTCGAATGATTGCGGGCATTTCATTGGATATGTACAGTACATTTTTAGTGGTCGTGCTTCTGGTTTATTTACGGTAAGGTGTATTTCCACTATTATTGTCCGCAGCGAGTTTCCTCTGTCTTCAAAAGGTTGTGGGCCGCGTTTATTATAGAAAGACGGTGTTTTTTTTGAGTCGTGCTTTTGGGTCACTTACGGTAAGGTGAAGCGGCCGTGTCCACTGAGCGATCAGGTGATCTGGCAGCGAAGAGCGGAACAGGCGCTGACTAACCGAGGCGGACGCAAGATGGCATGTGGCGAATGCGGGGACGCGGTCTGCTCACCTTCCCAGGCCACGTTTGGATTTAAATTTTACCTTTGGAGCTACGCTGTGATGATGACGCGCTGAACCCCGTGCGAAGATAGTGTATATTTAGGTTTTTATTTTATTTTATTTTAAATTTACATAAATATAACAACAAGAACAGTGTAAACATGGGGCTGTGCTACAGCCTGCGCCCGCGTCTCTTTGGAGAGCTCAGCGGCTCCATCTCCAATGCGGCTTCGGACTCCGAGCAGCCGACCGACTCGGCAGCGCCGCTCCGCGCAGGTGGCTTGAGCCACGAGGACGCGGGGGGATACGGCGAGACCGAGCGGTTCCGCGACGGCCAGATACGCCGAGGGGACGCTGCCAAGCCTTCAGCCGGGGAGCCCCGCCGCGGAGACCCGGCCACGGACGGCGTGCTGATCCAGAACGGGGGCGGAGGGGGAGGTAAGGCTGCGGGGACGGAGCACAACCGGCGGCTACAGCTGCTGCAGAAGCAGAAAAACTGGGAGAGACTGCTGACCGAGGAGAAGGAGACAGAGAGGGAGGCGAAGAAAGTCAGCAAGAACATTGACAGGGTTCTCAAGGAGCTGAAGCGGGAGTACAAACAGACTCACCGGCTGCTTTTGCTAGGTAGGTGTGAGCATCTGCGCCGCCCATTAATGCATGTGTCCCGCTGCCCCTTAATCCATGTGTCCCGCAGTCCTTTAATGCATGTGTCCCACCTCTCCTTAATGCATGTGTCCCGCAGTCCTTTAATGCATGTCCTCCCACCCCTTCATGCATGTGTCCCGCCACCCCTTAATGCATGTGTCCCGCAGTCCTTTAATGCATGTGTCCCGCCACCCCTTCATGCATGTGTCCCGCCGCCCCTTCATGCATGTGTCCCTCCGCCCCTTAATGCATGTGTCCCAGCGCCCCTTAATGCATGTGTCCCTCCGCCCCTTAATGCATGTGTCCCAGCGCCCCTTAATGCATGTGTCCCTCCGCCCCTTAATGCATGTGTCCCAGCACCCCTTAATGCATGTGTCCCAGCGCCCCTTAATGCATGTGTCCCACCGTCCTTAATTGCTGATCCACCCTTGTGCGATGCGCGCACATTATTCCCCCATGAGGTTTATTCAGTCGTAGGCAGTGCATTCGGAAGTCAGGTCCGCTTTAACTACGGAGAGAGCGTGACGCTCACCACGGTTCCGACCTGCATTACCCTGGAAATAAGAAGCCGAGACAGTAGCTTGGACGTCCCACTGCCTCGCCTGCAGACAGCCACAGCGCTGAGCTGTCTCCGGCATTTCTGCATCGTTTGCAGCTCTCTCTCTACTTTGACGCTTATTTGTCTCTCTTTGTGTGCGTGTTATTTGTGCAGAGTAATAAAGTATTTTTTGGCAGTTTAAATCATTTAGGGATCTTATGGTCTCAGATGATCTAATACTGTAGCAAGGAGTCGGAGTTTCCCTGCTGACTTGGTGTATGCGATAACCTCTGTAGGATCTCCCTGGTAAGGATGCCCCCCACCCTCTCCCGCTCGAATGCTGCCTCTCCGGTCCGGGACAGACGCGGCGGCCGGTTCCTTTTGTCTCTCACCGATTCCCGGCCATGAGTCACTGAGCAGCGTCCTCCGCTCGCCGTCGCTGCATTTCAGTTTTTCCGTGCATTATATATTCATGTTATCTGGCCTGTCGCTGCGGCTCGCCTTTTGACTGCTGAATGCCTTTCAGACTGTAAGAGAGTCAGCTGGGAGCCGCACGCGCTGCATTTCAGCCGGCTGTGGTAGAACCACCCACCGCGTTGTCGCTCGGCCTGCCGTCACTGTCCCACTGAGGCCCAGCGTCCCCGTGGAGTTGGGCCAAGCCGTTCCGGGGTCTGTCTGGGCCTAATTACGAGTCACCTGGGAGCCCAAAGGCACATTATCACAGTGCTAAATTGATTGTCTTTCCAAAGTTCTGCCTGCAGGCTTCCACCTTGTTCTGTCGGTAGATGGACTTTGGTACTCAGTAAATTGACTTTACTACTGTTTTGCTGCTGAACTTTATTGCCTCAAATTAATATGCAAGAATCTTGCTGTGCGTGACTTTGCAAATAAGTTTGTGCTCGTGTTCTCTTTGGCCGTCTCCTGATAGCACTTCGATGTGCATAAATCCCTGGTGCTGTGACAGGGCAAACAAGTGGAAATGAGTGTCCTTAACAGACAGAATAGTCGTACTCTGATGTTAATCTCTGTCTCGTGCGCGTGGCTAGTGGCAGAAATTCACTCTTGACGGACATGCAGTGTTTTTTTGCTCTCCTGCCTCTTCTAATGTAAAGTACATCATACTGTTCTGGTTATAATGTTGCTGTTACTGGAGGCCTGCTTTGCCAAACCTTTATCAAAAATGCATGGATTGACAAGTTGGATGTATTTGGAGGTGGCTTGTTGAAATATTGATGGCTGAATATCCTGGCACTAGCATCTTAAATAGCGCTGATCTCTCTGCCTGCTGGCCATGGACGGCTCATTATGCACAGACGCTGCCGTGGACTCGATACGCTGTTAGCATGTTAGCATGTGTGCTGCTTTCAGGGAGGCTGTCTGTCCTTTGCCAGCTCTGTGCTCATCAGTTAGATGCTGAACTTCCCTCTGGGATGGTACCCAGCACGGTTTTGATGGGTGGTGACCATTGGGTTGGAAAAGAGAACTTAATGCAAGTAGTAATGTGAAGGCAAAGGGACGTTGTGTGGGGCGGGGGGGGGGGGGGGGGGGGGGCTTCCCTGGTTGGGTGTTCCTTTCATGGCCTCTTGGGGGGCCTTCCCTGGGGAGGGGGCCCTTCCCTGGCTGGGGGTTCCTTTCATGGTCTCTTGGGGGGCCTTCCCTGGGGAGGGGGCCCTTCCCTGGTTGGGGGTTCCTTTCATGGCTTCTTGGGGGGGCCCTTCCCTGGGGAGGGGGCCCTTCCCTGGTTGGGTGTTCCTTTCATGGCCTCTTGGGGGGCCCATCCCTGGGGAGGGGGCCCTTCCCTGGTTGGGTGTTCCTTTCATGGCCTCTTGGGGGGCCCTTCCCTGGGTGGGGGGCCCTTCCCTGGTTGGGTGTTCCTTTCATGGTTTCTTGGGGGGCCCTTCCCTGGGTGGGGGGCCCTTCCCTGGTTGAGTGTTCCTTTCATGGCCTCGGGGCCCCTACTGCGTTATGTTTAGGGCCATCAGCCCCTGTCAGGATAGTCACAGAGTCTATAAAGCTGCCCTTTAATCCTGTGCTGCTGGTGATTGCTAATGAAAGCAGCATCCTTTCATTAAGTCAGGTGGCTCAGAGGTTTCCGTGCGGTGTGATGTGGCCTGGGGTTGTCAGTGACAGAGACGGTGACAGAGTCTCCAGCTGTCGGTCTTACTGTGCCCTTTGGCTCACGCATATGTCTGCTTTGATGTGTCATTGTGACGCTTTGTGAGGTCCTGCTTTCTCTCTTTCCCGCTGTCAGATTGAGGTATAGTCAGTTATCTATGGGTATCTTCAGTCAACTCGCTGAGCTGTGTGCTGAGAGCAGAGAGCTGTGATGAGAGCAACGGGCTGTGCACTGTGAGCTGTGCTGAGCTGTGTGCTTTGAGATATGAGCTCAGGGCTATGGTGAGCTGTACGCTGAGAGCAATGAGCTGTACACTGTGAGCTGTGCTGAGCTATGAGCTGTGATGAACTGTGTGCTTTGAGCAATGAGCTGTACACTGTGAGCTGTGCTGAGCTATGAGCTGTGCTGAACTGTGTGCTATGAGCTGTGCTGAGCTGTAAACTGTGCTGAACTGTGTGCTTTGAGCTATGAGCTGTGCACTGTGAGCTGTGCGCTTTGGGCTTATGCCTTGGCTGCTCTCGTCTTCTCTATTCATGTCCGTCTGTTGCTTGGACTCCCTTATGCTGGCTCTCCGTCTTGTTCCCTTGCCTCCCGACCCCGGCGTGTCCCCGTAACACCTTTGCCCGTCGGAGCAGCACAGCACTGACTGCCACTGTATGTCTGGGGGGCCTTATGTTACTCTGGGAATCTGCTCCATATAGGAAATTTGACACTTTATCGTCAGCTAGTCGGCCCTGTGCTCAGTCACTCTGTTTGCTTTGCTCCGCAATGGTTGCTGGTTATATTATTAAAGGAAATTTGTATCACGTTTTTTTTTTTTTTTTTTTACCTGTAGCTGGATTGGTTGCATACTGGCTGTGGTGACATGCAGTCTTTTAGCTGCCGGACGTCCATTGGGACGAAGAGTGAGAGTGTCACTCCCCCCACCCCGATGCTCGGGGCCCCCAGCTGGGCTCTAACTTGTCTGTGCTCTGTGCCATAGTCAGCTTCCATTTTCCAGTGTGAAAGTCCCTTATCTCGGGTCGATAATGGCTGCTCGCACTACAGTGTCGTTCACAAAAGTGGGACGGGTCCACAGATGGCAGTAACTGGGAAACCTTCGAGCCGCTGCACTGCGGCGGGGATTCTCGCATGTGTGCGTGCATGCATGCATACGCGTTGCGTGCAGGTGTGCAGCATTCAGGCCGGCTGTCTGTGAGCAGGACTTCACTGAGGGAGGCCTGCGTGTTGCGTGCAGGTATGCAGCCTTCAGGCCGGCTGTCTGTGAGCAGGACTTCACTGAGGGAGGCCTGCGTGTTGCGTGCAGGTATGCAGCCTTCAGGCCGGCTGTCTGTGAGCAGGACTTCACTGAGGGAGGCCTGCGTGTTGCGTGCAGGTATGCAGCCTTCAGGCCGGCTGTCTGTGAGCAGGACTTCACTGAGGGAGGCCTGCGTGTTGCGTGCAGGTATGCAGCCTTCAGGCCGGCTGTCTGTGAGCAGGACTTCACTGAGGGAGGCCTGCGTGTTGCGTGCAGGTGTGCAGCCTTCAGGCCGGCTGTCTGTGAGCAGGACTTCACTGAGGGAGGCCTGCGTGTTGCGTGCAGGTATGCAGCCTTCAGGCCGGCTGTCTGTGAGCAGGACTTCACTGAGGGAGGCCTGCGTGTTGCGTGCAGGTATGCAGCCTTCAGGCCGGCTGTCTGTGAGCAGGACTTCACTGAGGGAGGCCTGCGTGTTGCGTGCAGGTATGCAGCCTTCAGGCCGGCTGTCTGTGAGCAGGACTTCACTGAGGGAGGCCTGCGTGTTGCGTGCAGGTATGCAGCCTTCAGGCCGGCTGTCTGTGAGCAGGACTTCACTGAGGGAGGCCTGCGTGTTGCGTGCAGGTATGCAGCCTTCAGGCCGGCTGTCTGTGAGCAGGACTTCACTGAGGGAGGCCTGCGTGTTGCGTGCAGGTATGCAGCCTTCAGGCCGGCTGTCTGTGAGCAGGACTTCACTGAGGGAGAGCAGGATATTTTTAACCTAAGCAAAGATTAAATCTGGGTCAGGGAATTTTGAGAATTTTCAGACCATCGCCCAGGTTCAGACCATCGCTCAGGTTCAGACCATCACCCTGGATCCTGTTGAGTCTGTGACAGTGGAACGCTGCCCCCCACTGGCAGCTTTTGGGAAATCCCCGCTCTCCCCATCCTTGGCCATGAAAGGTCTCATCCTGTCTGAAGGAACATGATGATGATGATGATGATTTTGATGTTGATGTTATAACCGTTAACCACAGTAGCAGCAGCAGTAGCAGTAATGGTCACAGGAACAAAAAACTATTCATTAGGACTGTGTTGATAAGTAGCGGGATGTGCTGGCTTGTAGGTTAACGCCAACATATCACGCCTCCAGGGCTGTGTGTTCGATCCCTGCCCCCTGCTCTGTGTGTGTGCAGTTGGCGCAGTCTCCCTGTGCCTCTGTAGGTTTCCCCCTGCAGTCCGGAAATGCGCACTGAGGTGAAGCGCTGTCCCTGAGCTCAGCCTGTAGCATGTGACTTGTGGCCGCATGCCCAGTGCATCCTGGGATGGGCTCCCCTGCTGCTCCCCGCCCCTTCTCTTGTGCTGCATAAGCTGATGGATGGATGGACTGACTGACCAACTAAATTTACTTACTTTGTCAGGCTTCAGAGTGGAGTGCAGATGAGGCGTTAAACAGTGAGCAGGTTGCTCTGGTCAGAGGGGCACTTACTCCACCGCAATCCCCGGGGCTTTTCCGCACACCGGGATCTGCTTACTCCCCACGGTCCCCGGGGCCTTAACGCACACCGGGACCTGCTTACTCCCCTCGGTCCCCGGGGCTTTTCCGCACACCGGGATCTGCTTACTCCCCACGATCCCCGGGGCCTTAACGCACACCGGGATCTGCTTACTCCCCTCGGTCCCCGGGGCCTTTCCTCACGCCGGGATCTGCTTACTCCCCACGGTCCCCGGGGCCTTTCCTCACGCCGGGATCTGCTTACTCCCCTCGGTCCCCGGGGCCTTTCCTCATGCCGGGATCTGCTTACTCCCCACGATCCCCGGGGCCTTAACGCACACCGGGATCTGCTTACTCCCCTCGGTCCCCGGGGCCTTAACGCACACCGGGATCTGCTTACTCCCCTCGGTCCCCGGGGCCTTTCCTCACGCCGGGATCTGCTTACTCCCCACAGTCCCCGGGGCTTTCCTCAAACCGGGATCTGCTTACTCCCCACGGTCCCAGGGGCCTTTCCTCAAGCCGGGATCTGCTTACTCCGCACGGTCCCCAGGGCCTTTCCTCATACCGGGATCTGCTTACTCCCCTCGGTCCCCGGGGCCTTTCCACACGCCGGGATCTGCTTACTCCCTACGATCCCCGGGGCCTTTCCTCACGCCGGGATCTGCTTACTCCCCTCGGTCCCCGGGGCCTTTCCTCACGCCGGGATCTGCTTACTCCCCACGGTCCCCGGGGCCTTTCCTCACGCCGGGATCTGCTTACTCGCCACGGTCCCAGGGCCTTTCCTCACACCAGGATCTGCTTACTCCGCACGGTCCCCGGGGCCTTTCCTCAAGCCGGGATCTGCTTACTCCACACGATCCCTGGGGCCTTTCCTCACACCAGGATCTGCTTACTCCGCACGGTCCCCGGGGCTTTCCTCATGCCGGGATCTGCTTACTCCCCACGGTCCCAGGGCCTTTCCTCACGCCAGGATCTGCTTACTCCGGTCATTCCATGTCAAATCATCACACTTTCGGACTTCATTGTCACGGATTTTAACGAACCTTGGCATGCTGATTTGGACACATGAGTAACTCAAGAAACTGAAAATGGGCGTGTTTTGGATCAATATTAAGGGAGATTTAAGTGAACAAGTTTTAACGTTTTTTTACTATGACTTTGACTGTCTATATTTACCTTAATATAAGCTGCACAGAAATGGTCCTCATATTCTGTTTTAAAGCTATTTTCCAGCTCTATACATTGAACAAATAATCCCCATATGAATAATTAAGTAATAACTGATTAAAATATTCAACATCCAATAACAAAAAACCTATATTTCAAAATTGATCAATTTTTTACTAAAGCTAGATCATAATGTCATGAAAGACATTTGGTCTTTGGGTTTTGAGTTATTGCTGAGATATCATTACTTATCTGAAGTGTGTATGAAAACCACAAATCCTTACAATGCTGTTAGCAGTCGCAGAATAGCAGTTAGTGATCAATGCATGGTACAGGGTTATTATTTTTCATGACAGCTACAACTATTGCCAGAACTAGCTGTGGAGATATAATTTAAATTAAAACATTTTAAATTACTATTAAAATGAATAAAAAGACAATATTGCCAAAGTAAACTAGAAAAAAAAATTAATGATATAATCAGAATAGTTTATTTTCCTCTTTAGTTTATACCTTTGACTAGACACTGGCCTACTAAGAAGGGCCTTCATTTGTCAAAAACCTGAAAAACTAACAAAAATAAACAAACTACATAGGTTTTTATGCTACTAGGTAGGATTGGGTACCTATATAACCGGTATGTACAGGACCGAAACAGAACGCGAATTTCGGTGCCTCATTTCGGTGCCACTTAGATGCCTGAACTGTCGATTGAAATATTTGTTCTCTGGGGCTATGATGACACAGATGTAATAATCATCAGATTCATCAACACACACGTGACATCATCAGGAAATGAGACCATCCGAGATGCGCGTGAATGCAGCAACTAATGTTACACTTGCTCTGACGGCAGCAGGTGGTCTACCGCTATCTTAGCTTGCTAAATTAAACAACTTTCGTTAAAATGCCTAAAACTAAACGGTCGAAAGTATGCCTATATTTCACAAGAAAGGATTCTGACATCGCGACGTGCAGCAAATGTTTTACAGCAGTTGCGTGTAAAGGGGGAAACACGTCAAATCTAATGAAACATTTGAGGGCACACGGAATAAACTTAAAAGCAGAGGGATGCACCGTGTTTCACAGCTTGCGGACAACAGCTGGCACGATCGGTGTGGAAGCGGTTTAGTAATTGTAGTTAGGTTAGGTGGCTTATGTTTTGTTGTTGTTGTTTTTCGTATTTACTGATATATTCATATATACTTTAAACTTTTAATATATTGTTCAATTTTAAGCATTCAATTTTTTGTTCAATAAAAATGTATTCTTTTGTCATCCACCATCATTTTGTGGCTTTTGTAAAGTATTGGTTCAGGCATCGTTTTGGCACTGGTACTGTTTTAAAAGTATCGATTTGGCACCGGTATCGAAAAAACCCCAAACGATACCCAACCCTACTACTAGGGCAAGGAAAGCATTTCAACATTGGTGTAATAATGCATAAGTTACAAGCAGTACTGTTTAACGGGAAGGTGGGAGTGTAATAATATAAACAATTGCTATACTCTCAATTTATAGTCCATCAGAGCCTTTGATGCAGCTATTGTGTCTTTGCTTGAAATTGTGTATGTCCTCCCTGTTGCTGTCACAGGTTCAACTACTAAAAGCACATCCTGATGATCCATAACAAGTCTATCAGGATGGCATGGGAATGAATAGGATGGAGATGGTCCATAAGGATGTAAAAAGTTCAGTCTCAACTCTCCAGCGCTGGGCATAGTTTCTTCAACACATCCTAGCCACCAATTATCATCATATGCAGCCACATCATAACCTTTGATGCTTGCAGTCGAGTGATTCCCTAAGTGTTTACTTACACTGCACCGATTTGCACACCTCACTCACCTCTGATGAATGCAGGGCATTTATTAGCCATATTTACCAGCCATGTGGGCCTTTTCAGTAGTATGGCCAGTACAGGTGTCTGCAATGACATTAATGAAGCTTTCCTTATGTTTCAGTGTAGCAGATTTGTAACCCTTATTAATGTTAATAATTACACTGTGCTTGTTATACTATTTCATGTCAGTTTGGCTGCCATTAAAAAGGCCCATTAGTGATATGAAACCATGTGACGCTACCTTTACGTCAAGATATCTCAGCAACACCTTAAAAACCAGAGACCAAATTTTCTGGAGATGTTCAAGACATTATGATCTAGCTTTAGTAAAAAATTGATCAATTTTGAAATATAGGTTTTTTTGTAATTGAATTTTGAACATTTTAATCCGTTATTGCTTAGTAATTAATCATATGGTGATTATCTGTTCAAACTACAGAGCTGGACAATAGCTTTAAAACAGAGTATGAGGACCACTTCTGTGCAGCTTACAAAAAGGTAAATATAGCCAGTAAAAATCATAGCAGCCCCCCCAAAAAAAGTAAAAATTTTGTTCACTTAAATCTCCCTCAATATTGATCCAAGACACACTCAATTTCAGTTTCATGAGTTACTCATGTGACCAAATCAGCATGCCAAGGTTCGTTAAAATCCGTCACAATGAAGTCCGAAAGTATAATGATTTTACATGGAATAACCCTTACCCCCCCGGTCCCTTTCTGTACACCGGGATCTGCTTACTCGCCATGGTCACCAAGGCATTTCTGCACACCGGGATCTGCTTGAGTCCTGGGGCCTCTCCATATGTTGGGATCTGCTTACTCGCCATGGTCACCAAGGCATTTCTGCACATCGGGATCTGCTTGATTCCTTGGGCCTCTCCATATGTCGGGATCTGCTTACTCGCCATGGTCACCAAGGCATTTCTGCACACCGGGATCTGCTTGAGTCCTGGGGCCTCTCCATATGTCGGGATCTGCTTACTCGCCATGGTCACCAAGGCATTTCTGCACACCGGGATCTGCTTGAGTCCTGGGGCCTCTCCATATGTCGGGATCTGCTTACTCCCTGCGCTCCCTGGTCCCAATTCGCACGCCGGGATCTGCTTGGTCCCTGGGGCCTTTCCACACTCCAGGATCTGCTTACTCCCATGGTCCCCGGGACCTTTCGCATGCTGGAATTGGCATCTTGTATCACACGTTCCATGTGAGGGTGCGGGGTCCCGGGTATGAGGGACAGACGAACTGGGGACTAACATGCTCTTCTCCACGTTCCATGTGAGGATGCGGGGTCCCGGGTATGAGGGACAGACGAACAGGGGACTAACATGCTCTTCTCCACGTTCCATGTGAGGGTGCGGGGTCCCGGGTATGAGGGACAGACGAACAGGGGACTAACATGCTCTTCTCCACGTTCCATGTGAGGGTGCGGGGTCCCGGGTGTGGGGGTTGGGCCGACACAGGGAAGCGAGGTTGGAGAGGCCCTATTGATCGTCATCCTCTTGTTTCCATTTTTAGCTTCCACTACTTCCTGTTTACAAAGCAGCCGCTTCCTTCCTGCCTGGCTCAGTATGATGTGCCGTTCTGCGGCATGCATGTGAAGCTGCGTGTCGCTCCTCCGTTGCTGTCTGCTTCCTGGTCCATGCTGCACGGGGAGGGGGGGGCGGGGGCTCCTTCCGTCCTTTTTATGGCCGAGAGTGCTGGCAGAGCGCTGGTGAGACCTACCCTGGATTTATTCCTAGATGCAGACCAACGGGAGGGGCACAGCATCAGTCCCGCCCCCCTCCGGCGTTCTGGGGGGGACTGTTTCTCTTCTCTGTGTCAGTCCTGCTCTCAGGCTCGTGAGCTCTGTGCTTGCTGTCCTCCTCCACCAGCTTATCAATACCGTCATTTCCAAAGGCTCTTACCACGACATACTGACAAACATTGGCAAACCTGAGAGGCAGCCAAATTGCTGAACTCTTGCTTGTTTGCTTCAGCCCATGTGGATTCTGCTGTCTCTTTATATGGACCGGTACAAATGTCAAGTACCTCTGAGTTCCATCATGTTCACCTCTGTGCATTTTCCTGTAAGACCACCAGGGGGAGACACATCTTGGTTGCTAATTTTAGCATCAAATCCTTAAACCTGGCAGCAATTTTCAGTGGGAACAGTGGCTGTCTGTAAAGTAATGTCTACACCAACCTGCCATCATCTTTGGCATGTACTACACGTGTTCAGTTGCATTAATTTTAGTTCTTTGAAAATTTTATGGTTTCATGTAACACTGAGAAATTGAAGTTTTCTTAACTTATTATACAGTATGCAGTGATAAGGTTAATATGATGTGTTTGTGATTTTGTTGATTGGATATTCGATGTTAATGAAAGGTTAGGGGCCCTTGGGACTGTGCACTGCTGCGGTGTGTGGCCACAAGAGGGCGCCCTTCACTTGGTTGTTTTGACCTTGTCTTGCAGTCTGAGCAGACAGCAGTGAAAGCTGATGTACAGTTACAGTTGGAATGTACCGTACATGCGGCCACCTGCCCACCCTGCCACATTTACATGTGCGGCATCCGTGAGCCTCTCATCGGGCCTGTAGCGGAATATTTGCATCTGGTTTCCATGGCGTCCCACAGAGAATCCCTCCATTGTTCTGGGCTGGTGCTCGTGGGGATGGGTACTCATCGTGTTTTATAACTCGCCATAGCAGCTCCTAATTCCTCCTCTTCCTGACGGGCATTTTAGTTGCATCCGAGGGAAACACAAGTGATGCAAGCAGCGCCCCCCGTAGGGCTGGGCGATATGGCTGAAAAATCTTGATATTTTAAGTCACTGTATTGATATTCATTGTTATTTACATTTCTCTAAATTAATTCTGGTTTTAGTTATTCACATCGATGTTTCCCAACTGGATTCTGGAAAACATAAAACATGCTTCTCTGCTGAACATAGCAATATCACTTTTTAAAAAAAAACTCTTATTAGAAAGAATAAAAATTGACTAAATATCCAAGTGCCTGAAATATTTCACACATTTAACAATTAAGTTGTCTGTTTGCAGGTGTATGGTTTGAGTATGTTTTTATGTAAGACTCTGCACTGACACTGTGTTGCTGCTACTTTGGCCAGGTCTCCTTTGCAAAAGAGATCTGTGATCTCAGTGGGACAAACCTGGTTACATGAACGTTCAATAATAATAATAATAAAAAAAAAATGTTCCTCTGCGGAACTGTTTCACATGGAGAAAAAAAAAAGTTACAAATTGACTGAATATATACAGAACCCCAGAAGGGACAGGGAGGGGAAAAATTGAATGGTTGGAAAACTAAATTGTAAAAAAAAAAAATTCTTTGCGTTTTTATTATCTGACCTGTTTTTGACACTGTGTCGGTGGCAGGGCTTTGTGGGGGTGTCTATCACTACCCAAATCCTGATTCATGTCGCCTGCCTGATTTGCACCTTGCACGTTTGCATATGCACAGTATTTTCAGGCATGCGTACACAACATTACCGTTTCTGGTGCTGTGCATGCGTACACCATGTTACCTATTCTGGCGCTGCCCGTGCATACACTGCGTTACTGTTTCTGGCACTGCCAATGCATACACCACAGTATCGTTTCTGGTGCTGCCAGTGCACACACTGCGTTACTGTCTCTGGCACTGCCAATGCATACACCACAGTATCGTTTCTGGTGCTGCCAGTGCACACACTGCGTTACTGTCTCTGGCACTGCCAATGCATACACCACAGTATCGTTTCTGGTGCTGCCAGTGCACACACTGCGTTACTGTCTCTGGCACTGCCAATGCATACACCACAGTATCGTTTCTGGTGCTGCCAGTGCACACACTGCGTTACTGTCTCTGGCACTGCCAATGCATACACCACAGTATCGTTTCTGGTGCTGCCAGTGCACACACTGCGTTACTGTCTCTGGCACTGCCAATGCATACACCACAGTATCGTTTCTGGTACTGCCAGTGCACACACCGTATTACTGTTTCTGGCTCTACCCAAGTGCACACCGTGTTACTGTTTCGAGCACTACTCACATACACACTGCGTTACCGTCTCTGGTGCTGCCTGTGCACACACCGCGTTACAGCTTCTGCCGCTGCCCGAATGTCCAGCCCTAGCCCCCTGTGATGTGGCCAAGGCACGGGATGCATGGGATTGCACTGCATAACCCTAAACCAGTCATTTACCATGCTGGCATTTCAGACACACGGCTGTCGGTATTACTTAACAGTTCGGAGCATATCATTAATAGCAACCTTTCGTTAATGACACTTTATTATGTCCTGTTGCTGAACAACTTGTGTCCAGAAGTGTGGAGATGGAACCGTTTCAGGCGTGGCCTCCCTGCCGTCATCCTTGCTCGCAGTGATATGCAAACTGACCTCATGATTTCCATTTGGCTCTTTTTATAACTCTGCGGGTACAGAGGGCCCTTTCTGCCATCAGCTGGTTCCTCCTCTTTTTTAGCTTTGCTCTTTGTGTCCGCCCCGTCTAAATACTTCTGGCAGTAATATAGGGCTATTTATATCTTTCCAAACCATTCCATAAATATGAATTTTACTGAGACTTTGAATAAGAAACAAAGGATTATATAAAGTCTTTGAAAAGGTTTATGGTTTTATTTTATTGAATTTGTGAGAGGAGGAAGATAGTGATGGCCAAAGGTTTTGAGAATGACACATATTAATTTTTCACAAAGTTTGCTGCTTCAGTGTTTTGTAGATCTTTGTCAGATGTTTCTGTGGTATATTGAAGTATAATCACAAGCATTTCATAAGTGTCAAAGGCTTTTATTGACAATTACATTAAGTTTATGCAAATAGTCAATATTTGCAGTGCTGGCCCTTCTTTTTCAAGACCTCTGCAATTCGCTCTGGCGTGCTGTCAATCAACTTCTGGGCCAAATCCTGACTGATGGCAGCTCATTCTTGCATAATCAATGCTTGGAGTTTGTCAGAATTTGTGTGTTTTTGTTTGTCCGCCCGCCTCTTGAGGATTGACCACAAGTTCTAGGATTAAGGTTTGGGGAGTTTTGTTCCCTGAGCCACTTTTATCACTTTTGCCTTATGGCACGGTGCTCCATCATGCTGGAAAAGGCATCATTTGCCACCAAACTGTCCTTGGATGGTTGGGAGAAGTTTCTCTCTGAGGATGTTTTGGTACCATTCTTTATTCATGACTGTGTGAGTGAGCCCACTCCCTTGGCTGAGAAGCAGCCCCACACATGAATGGTCTCAGGATGCTTTACTGCTGGCATGACACAGGACTGATGGTAGCTCTCACCTTTTCTTCTCCAGACAATCGTTTTTCTGGATGCCCCAAACAATCAGAAAGGAGATTCATCAGAGAAAATGGCTTTACCCCAGTTCTCAGCAGTCCAATCCCTGTACCTTTTGCAGAATATCAGTCTGTCCCTGATGTTTTTCTTGGAGAGAAGTGGCTTCTTTGGTGCCTTTCTTGAAACCAGGCCATCCTCCAAAAGTCTTTGCCTCACTGTCCGTGCAAATACACTCACACCTGCCTGCTGCCATTCCTGAGGGAGCTCTGTACTGGTGGTGCCTCGATCCCGCAGCTGAATCAACTTTAGGAGACGGTCCTGGTGCTTGCTGGACTTTCTTGGGCGCCCTGAAGCCTCCTTCACAACAATCAAATCTCTCTCCTTGAAGTTCTTGATGATCCGATAAATGGTTGATTTAGGTGCAATCTTACTAGCAGCAATATCCTTGCCTGTGAAGCCCTTTTTGTGCAAAGCAGTGATGACTGCATGTGTTTCTGTGCAGGTAACCATGGTTAACAGAGGAAGAACAATGATTTCAAGCAACACCCTCCTTTTAAAGCATCCAGTCTGCTATTCTAACCCAATCAGCATGACAGAGTGATCACCAGCCTTGTCCTCGTCAACACTGTCACCTGTGTTACCGAGAGAATCACTGAAATGATGTCAGCTGGTCCTTTTGTGGCAGTGCTGAGATGCAGTGGAAATGGGCTTTTTGGGATTAAGTTTATTTTCATGGAAAAGAGGGACTTTGCAATTAATTGCAATTCATCTGATCACTCTACATAACATTCTGGAGTATATGCAAATTGCCATCATAAAAACTGAGGCAGCAGACTTTGTGAAAATCAATATTTGTGTAATTCTCAAAAATTTTGTCCACGGCTGTAATAGTGTGGATGTCAGAGATCAGGTCACCAAGACCTGCCCAGGGCTCGGCAGCATGGCCTGCCCAGGGGTCGGGAGCAAGGCCTGCCCAGGGGTCGGGAGCAAGGCCTGCCCAGGGGTCGGCAGCATGGCCTGCCCAGGGGTCGGCAGCAAGGCCTGCCCAGGGGTCGGCAGCAAGGCCTGCCCAGGGGTCGGCAGCATGGCCTGCCCAGGGGTCGGGAGCAAGGCCTGCCCAGGGGTCGGCAGCAAGGCCAGCCCAGGGGTCGGGAGCAAGGCCTGCCCAGGGGTCGGCAGCATGGCCTGCCCAGGGGTCGGGAGCAAGGCCTGCCCAGGGGTCGGCAGCATGGCCTGCCCAGGGGTCGGGAGCAAGGCCTGCCCAGGAGTCGGCAGGCCTAAGATTTAACTTTTTGCAGAAGGATGCGCCGTGCAGCGACTCCTTTAAAGAGGTGATATTGATGTAGATTCCCGGCCACTGTAGGTGCTGCAGGCTGGGTCCTTGTGGGCCTTGCGGTGCCAGAGGGTGGCACGGGGAAGACCCCCGCCGCAGAGGGACTGCCAGTGCTGCTTGTTTCGCCACTGTGTGGGAATCCTCCCGCTGCCGCCGAACGCAGGGGCTCCGTCCAAGACGTGCAGCTGTGTTGCAGTAAAGTGCAGCAAGTGAGTGGCGTACAGCTGAGTTGGTTAGTATCCAGCTGATGTTTCTGGGATGTGCAGGGCCTACTGAGCTGATGACTATTGATAAAGTTGAAATGCTGGGCAAGATGTACAGATTAAACTGATCTGATATCTAGATTTTTTAATAATACTGGCTGATACAGATATGTTAACCCATATATCATGCAATGAAATAAATGTGTATATAGAGCTGTCACGATTACTCGATTATTAAAAACCATCGATTAAAATTTTCCTTCTCGATTACTCGGCAATATAGAGGATCAGGTTCCAGATAAAGAGCAAAAAAAACCATCATTTGTGTAGACGCACTTCACATTAAAAGTGAATGGAAACGCAGTAGTCTTTCAGGATCGCAAATTAGAACTTAAATATCACCTCAGCACGACTGTAATGCAAATACATGTTAAAAGAAGACGTTCAGGTTTGACGGACTCGTAAGCCAGGTCAGCCGTAGATATGTAGATATGTGGCATTTAGCCTCGCCGAGTAGCCTAGCCTGGCTCTGGCATCATTCTCACTTAAATTATTTTGCTTCATTTGCTTTCTATGATTCCTGCATGTCAAAATAATCACTGCTAAAATGAAAGTTAGCTCGCCGTGTAGCCACATCATCTAACATAATACGGTACATAATAACCATTTAATGTTTTTTTTTTTTTGTGAATGTATTATTTGTTACAGCTGAACAGTATTTTAAAAAGTTTACATTGTGATATTTAGGAGTTGAAAATGGACTATTTAGCGAAATAGAACTTATCTATCAGCAGAGTCTGTCGAGTAAGCTGGTGATGTCGCCTCTGTGCCCACGGACACAAAACGGTGTTACTTGCTTTTGCACAATATTGTCTCACTGGGATACAAAATATTTCCATACAGCTAAAGACGAATGATGACCAGTTCTTGTTCGCTTTTCTCTTCACTCATTTTTTTGTTTAATTTCTCATAAACGCACCACACGGTCTATGACTGAGTCTAACAGCAAGGACGAAGGTGATTATGATTGTCTCAGAGACTGAGTAACTGAGTTTAAACTGAGTAACAACTTTCTGCAAAGTTTGCAGCATTCCTAGTTTTACCCAGACAACAGAGCTGAAAAGTATGATAGTGCCTTCATTTTATTCTCTATAAAAAGCCACTGAATTTCGAGAAAATGTGAAACTATAGCAGACACTGAATGTAAAGTTAACTCAGCCATGTGAGCTAGCAGAGAGCAGCTAAGGGACTTAAGGATTCACATGAAATTGAATCTTCATAAGGGCCGTACGTCGGGTTAGAGCAAAATATCTGCTAACGTGGGTCCCTCCCCCCCCATGAGTGAATGGGGCATTGTCAGATCAGTGACGCTTCCCCCCGCTAATGAGGGCGTGAATAAGTGAATTATTTAAACAGTATTTGTATAGGAATGATTCTGTCCCAAGCTTTTTGATCCATATTCGCAGTTGATCATTATATAACCATGATCACTACAAGTAGTTTCCATTTTATGTATTTATTTACCTTATTTGAAACCTGAGTTTTGAACTCAATTATTTGTATCAGGATTCTCAATTCTCAGCTTGAAAGGTCTTTACAGAGGAACAAAACCTTGACTTATACTTCTGCGTCAAAAGGACACCGTAAATACCACGTAGGCGTGAACCCTACGAGTCTGTCGTGCACCTCCCCTGAAATGTATCTATATACACAGACCACAAGAGATGTGACTGGTTTGCTTGGCAGTGTTTCTATAGGAGCGGAGTACGCATTTACATTGTTACCACAATCGATTGTTGCACATATCGTTTTTCAAGATAACTGGTACGGAAGTACGCATTCATGTCCATTCCTGTATATACATATATGTGCATATACATGTATACAGGCCTCTGAATGTGTATGTACTGTACATACATATATGTGTGTATACATGTATGTAGGCCTGTTTGTGTATGTACTGTATATACATGTATGTAGACTTGTGTGTGTGTGTGTGTGTCTGTGTGTGTGTATATATATATATATATATATATATACACACACTGTACAAACACTACATCTCATTGTACTCTGAAATGAAAACATAGAACAAATAAACAAAGTTAAGCCAAAACGTATTCTAAACTTATGACTAATCAAAGTAGCCACCTTTGGCGGATATAACAGCTGAACACACTTGTGTCATTCTTTCGACAATGGAAATCAAATAATCTTCAGAAAGTTCTTCCCCACTGTGCTGCAGAAGTTCCCATGAATGTGTGGCACTTGTAGGTTGCTTTGCTTTCACTCGTCTGTCCAGTTCATCCCAAACCTGCTCGATGGGGCCTGGAGACTCTGCAGGTCGCTCCATGTAACCAGCTTACCATCTTGTTCTTTTTTCCTGAAGTAGTTCTGGCGTAAATTGGACTTCTGTTTTGGGTCATTATCTTGCTGTAGGATGAACCCCTGAACAAATAGGCGTTTACCAGAGGGTATTGCATGGCGCTGCAGAATGCTGTTTTAGTTCAGGGTGCCTCTCACTCTGTACAAGTCACCGACCCTGGATCCAGTAAAACAGCCCCAGACCATCACGCTTCCTCCTCCATGTTTGACAGTTGATGTCCCACACTGAAGAACCATCCTTTTGCCTACTCCACGGCATACAAAAATCCTGCGTGATGAACTGAAGATCTCAAATTTTGATTCATCAGTCCATAACACCTTCTTCCTGTCTTCAGTAGTCCATTGGCGGTGTTTCATAGCCCAGCCAAGCCTCTCTCCTATTCTGATGTCTTAGCAACGGCTTTCATGCTGCAACTCGACCTGTCAAACCTGCAACGCGAAGTCTTCTCTCTACAGTTGAAACTGAGATTTGCTTACTCCGACCACTACTAAGCTGTGCTTGAAGCTGTGGTCCTGTGAGCCACCTGTCACGCAAGCTGTTGACTCTCAGGAACATGTCTCCTGATGCTGTTGTGGCTTTGGGTCTGGCAGACCTCTTCCTGTCGGAATTCCCCCCAGTTTCTGAGTGCCTTTTGATGGTGAAGGAGATTGTACACCCTGACTTTCTTCGCGTTTCCTCTCTAGGACAGGCCTACACTTTTCAGTGTTATGATGGTCTGTCTCTCTTCCATTGTTAATTTACTTTTTCGCGCCAGTACAGTACTGTTCAGATAATGCTCACGAGGGTATGGTACCACAGTTAGTTCCAACACTACTTACATGCAGACAGAGGGGGCTGTAAGTAACCAGGGCCACCTTGGGACACCTGTAGGCACTGGGAGCACCGACTCTCGAGGCTTGATAAACCCCGATTGCTGCAGAACAGCTTTAAGTTGTTACCCCATTTTTTGTTCCCTTAAAAGGCCTTTTTGTATAATTCTGAAATGTACATTATTTCCCAGATCTGGGAAATATTCTGAAATGTACATTATTTCCCAGATTTGGGAAATATTCTGAAATGTACATTATTTCCCAGATTTGGGTAACTTTACCTTTTTTTTAAAAAAAAAACTTTTCTCTAGCAGTTCACCACTTACCTTTTTACCATTTCAAGCTATTCATTGGACATGAGCTGGTTGAATTTCAGTGAAAAACTGGAAAAATCGATGTTGTAAAGCTTTTGACCGGTGGTGTACATATATGTGTGTGTACATGTATGTAGGTCTGTGTTTATGTACCGTATATACATGTGTGTACATATATGTAGGCCTGTATGTGTGTGTACGTGTATGTAGGCCTGTGCGTGTATGTACTGTATATACATATGTGTGTGTACATGTATGTAGGCCTGTGTGTATGTACTGTATATACATATGTGTATGTACATGTACATGTATGTAGACCTGTGTGTGTATGTACTGTATATACATATGTGTGTGCATGCATGTAGGCTTGTGTGTGTATGTACTGTATATACATATGTGTGTATACATGTATGTAGGCCTCTGTGTATGTACTGTATATACATATGTGTGTGTGCATGTATGTAGGCCTGTGTATGTACTGTATATGTATATACATATGTGTGTGTACATGTATGTAGGCCTGTGTATGTACTGTATATACATATGTGTGTGTACATGTATGTAGGCCTGTGTGTGTGTGTGTGTGTGGTGGTACCCTTTCAGTGGGGATATATTCAAATGTTAAGGGGGGAGAATTGGCATTAATTCAATGATAAGTAAACCTAAAAGTGCAATTTGAATAATAATCTCCAGTAGTAAACTGCACATCTGAAATTAAGATGGGACTTCATATCCCGGCCACTGTGATCCATGACACAGTGCTTGTGATTAAATGACATTTCTCTTTAAGCAGAGAATCTGTATAACAAAGGGACTTTGTCTTTTAGTCTGATTTGCATCAAGCAGGTGACTTTCCCAGTCTCACAGTGGCTGGTGGTTCCCTCTGAAGTGCAGACTGTTTAACCTGTAGCTGCGGCTGAGATCTCAGCTTGGCGTGCCTTACGTACGCACCGTGTAGACAGGCCAAAGGACTGCCTTTGCAGGGCTCTGTGCCCTCTCCAGCTTCTCCCTTTCGGTTTCCTCCCATTGTTCACGTACAGAGCCTTGCTTAATTGGTGTCTCTCTTGTATTTCTTGCCTGTTGCTCTGCTCTGTGTGCGCCCTGCAAATCCTTGCTAGGACCCCTACACTTTAATCACTTAGGCTACTATGCATATGAGCAAAATATTTAAACAAAATGTTATGTTTTGTTAAATTTGCCCAGTAACATTTAAATTATTTCAGCTTTGTTTTCTCTATTGTCGTTGTTCAATTTTTATAATTGGCATATATTGTATTGGTCTCATATTAAAACATTGGTGTTCGTAGTCTTGTAACATAGGTATGGGACACATCGAGCCACATCCAAAATGAAAGACAACTGAGGAAAAGCAGCGATGGCGACAGTAGGCGACGAGTCGTTACCGTCCTTATCAGCGCGGTAACTGGGAATTAGCGCCACTAATAAGCCGGTAAGGCTGCGGACGGCGCGCGGCCCGCTGCGCAGGGGGGCTTGCGTCCCACGCCACGCGCACGCGCACGCAGGGGCGAGGGAGGCCGGTGTGCATGGAGACGCGGCGGCGGTGACGGGTCGCGGCCAGTCTCCGTGCGAAGGCGGAGGGCAGGCAGTGCGGCGCACCTCGCTCTTCAGCCAGGAGCAGCCTGACAGCTTCTCTTTTTCCTGCCGTTCGGCGTCGTGCGCTCTTTCCGTCCTTTCACTTTCCTTACTTATTGACGCGGTTTTTGACCGATCTCAGAGGAAAATCATAAAAAGTACTTTATGTAGGCCTATATCGGTCCTTCTAAGTAGCTGTCAGTGTAAACTTTCCGGGAAGCGATCTATCGATATCTGCTCAGCAGCAGTCCGGCCGAGCCCTATAATAATCACGGCCGCGGACGCGGTACCGGTGCCCGCGGACGGCTTCTTGGCAGCCGTGATCGAGATCAGTCGGGCGGGCGCCGCTGACATGCTGACCGCGGGCTGTTACTCGGGCTCCTAGGCGTAGTGGGGCCAGCGCGGCGCTGACGACAGGCGCAGGTTTCACGGCACGGCGGCGGCTTTTCCTCCCGGCTGAGGGTCGGTACTTCCTGGTGCTGCAGAGAGAGGCAGTGCTGAGTTAGAGGGACGGAGACAGAAGCGCGGAGACGGGGGGAGAGAGGCAGCCTCACAGCGAGCGGAGAGCGGCAGCTGGCTGCGGTCCAGGAGCTGCTCTGCTCCGCTCTTCTCTGTCAGCCGGCCGCTTTTATTTTTATTTATAATAAACATATTTATTAGGATTATTGGAATCCGGGGCCGTTTGGCAGCGAGGCGAGGCGGATTATTAAGAGCGATCATTTTCTTCAAAGCTGCGGGGAAACGTCGCACCATTTTTTCCCCCTCCTTTGCACGGATATTTTCTCTTTCCCCGTTTTAAATTGAAATCAAGGCTTTTATTTTTGAGCCGTTTTATTGTAATACCGTCGATTCGCCGAGGCTAACGGAAGATGGGCTGTTTGGGTAACAGCAAGACCGAAGACCAGCGCATCGACGAGAAGGCGCAGCGAGAGGCGAACAAGAAGATAGAGAAACAGCTGCAGAAGGAAAGGCAGGCGTACAAAGCCACACACCGGCTGCTGTTGCTGGGTAAGCCCGGAGACGGGGTTCCGTGGCCCGGCGGTGTCTCCGGCTCCCCGCCTCGGGCGGATCTGACAGCCCCGGCCGGTCGGGTGTCGCCGCACCGGGCTTTGCCCTTATGATAATGGCCGTGCTGTCCGTCGCGATCGCACGGTGGGCGCACACGTCTCTGCCACACGGCAGCCGGCCTTATTATTCATCTCTCTGCTTTATTTCCAAGGGGCTGGAGAGTCCGGAAAGAGCACGATCGTCAAGCAGATGAGGATCCTTCACGTCAATGGCTTCAATGCGGAGTGAGTCTTACTGTTTGTTAAAAAGCACGCATACTCCGGCCCGATAGGTACATCTGCCGTCGGCCGCGCTTGTTTTCAGTGCTGTGTTTCCTGTGTGTGCGTGTGTGTGTTTTCCCCCCGGCACAGCATAGCACAGCACGCCGCCGCTAGATGCGCGTTTAGGGCCGGAGCCGCGCACCAGCATGGCGACTCGCTGCCCCTGATTTCTAACGCGCCGTTTTCCCTTTACTTTAAACAGATTCGCATCTCGCACTCGTGTGACTTGTTACCGATGACATTTACACGATTCACTTGTATAATGCGCAACTGGGATTTCAGTGTCTTACCTAGCAGTTCGTGCGGATGTGTATTTAATGGCAAATTGAAGATTTCGCGTGATGGTTGGCCATGTAAAGGTAAAACGGGCCTCATAAATCGTATTACTTTCCCTCTAATGGTTGCAAGTACCATTGTTTGAGGTGATATTGCTGGAATAGATGCATTACTGTTAAGCTGTGAAGGTTTTTTATGTCAGTTTGCCCTTAAGCTCATCTGTACATCTGTTTCCATGCAGAGAAAAGAAACAAAAAATCCTGGACATTCGAAAAAATGTGAAGGATGCCATAGTGGTGAGTTGTTTGTTTGTTTGTATTTAAACAGCGACATGCTCCAGTCCCGGTATCCCATTTCTCCCGTTAGACCGTAATGTAATCATGGCATGACCTTTGTCACGTTTTTCCATCTTCATGCCTGTGTTTTTATATCTGATTTCCAGACGATAGTTTCTGCGATGGGCACTTTAATACCTCCTGTCCCACTGGCTAACCCTGAGGACCAGTTCAGAGTTGACTACATCAAGAGCATAGCGCCCCTTTCTGACTTTGACTATACGCAGGTAAGGTCTGCAGTTCATGTAGAAGGTATTTTTAGCTTAGCTTTATGCATTATGGAGGTGTTGTCAGGCCCTGTTGCCTTAGAGCTTTAATTTAGTGGCTGGTTTTTAATCTATGCATTTCTTCTTGAACACTGCATTTTTGGAAGTATTATGTATGATGTGGCGGTATAGAACAAATGGTTTGTGATGAAAGGAAGTTGAAATTATTTCTCAGAGCGAAGATCATACTGAAATTAGCAAATGGCTGCATGGTTGTGGCTGTTGAGGTTCCTGAGGTTTGTGCGAATGTTTGTCAGGCTGCTCTTAGGTGTATTTCTCACATGAATGTGCAGATACGGCTTTTTTCTGGGGTTCAGCAATTGGCTCTCGGAGAGGTTGAGGTCCTCAAAAGTGTTTTCATGCAGTCTGTAGCTTTTAAAATGTCCTGAGACACCTTGCTGTGTAAAACGAGTGAAATGTTGTGCTTTATGAATTACCGAAGAGGGGCCATATTAACCATCTTAATGCTTATTGGGATCCTGACTGCAGAGGACGTTAATTAATGCCTGTGTAAACGGGGGCTGGTGTTCAGTGACGGTCACTTCAGCGAGTAAACCTCAAGTTACTTTGGCTGTTTGATTATAAAATCTTAAATCCTTTAAAGTTTTTTTTTTTTTTTTGCTTCTATCATCCCAAATAATTCACTCCTCATTGTTTTCTCTCACCTTAAATTTTGTTTTTTTTTTAAATTTACAACTAATAGTGAGACGTGGAGTGGGTTATTAAATCTATAGTTGAATCATTATTTTTATTAATGTTTAAATGTCATCATGTTTCCTGGTTTGGTTATTATTTTATTTATATTGAGATACTAATAGTAAATTGTTTAAGGTTCATTCTAGTTTCTTTTAATTCATGGTTAGAAAAATCCATTTTTTTTTCTTTAGGTTTGCTGCATACTTTAGTATCTTTATTATCCCACAGTTTTTAATGCTGTGGTTGAAACGGCAGTAACATTAAGGCTACGTGTAGCTCTGCAGTCCTTCCAGAATAATAAAATCGAGGTGTGATTCCCTGATTGGATCTCGCAGCTGAATCCTTTACCTCTTTTCCACACCTACTGTGACAGTGCAGACAGGGAGCTGGTTCCCACTCCTGGGAACCAGCCCACGTTTCCAGTGGTTAAAAACATGTATAACAAATAGCGAATACGCACACCACCTTGGGCATGTAACATTTTAAGTTTGTTAAATAATGTTATTTGACAGAGAATGTTTAAGCTGATGTATCATGTAGGCTGTTGTATCATAATACACCCATATAAAGTGCCTTTGGCTGCTATATAAAAATATATTGAATTGATGATGTTAACTTAAGTGCCGGTTCATAAGTTAGCATTAATTGAAACATTGTTCTTTATAAAATGGATGGATAGCTAGTTACATTAAAAAGCATTACTAATATAACTATTTGCTGATTGTTTTGCTGCATAGATTTTGCCGCTATCCAGAAGACGGGCATCACCCGCCGTTTAGGCATATTCATGAACAGGTCATTGGTGAGACATAATAGTCCCTGGATTCAATCAGATGCAGTTCATCCATTTGCCTACATATGTCACCACCTCCACCATAAACTCAGGAGAACTGGCACCAGTTTTCGATTGTGTACCCATAAGGAAACAACTGCACTTTGGAAGCTGGCTACCAAAAAATAGAATACAGAACGGTGCGGCACTTTTAAACACTTTTTCCATTTGTGTATTTTTGAGAGTTTTGTTTTGTAGTTTTGGAGGTTTTTTAATTTTTTTATTATAAATAATTTGCTCTGTACTATGAATGTAGCCTGTTCTCTTCAACTCTAATTTCTTCATGTTTTCAGCAAACGCTAAAATCAAACATAACATCAAACTCTAGGAATAGCAAACGCGGCTATGGTTCAATGGTTCTGCGCATTGTAGCCGTCGTGAGTTCAGCCTCAGACAGGCAGGTCTCTGCTGCTGTGCCAGAGCCAGTTTTCCAGGTACAGCACCAGTTGATTGGTAATGAAAAAGCACGGAACCAGTTGCCAATTAGGCACGGACTCTGCATCCGCACCACGCTGGTGGAAGAGAGGCCCGTGTGGACCTCTCTGCCCTGGTCTCCCCCTCTGGCCCATCTCTGCATGCTCTCACACGGCTGTGCCATCCAGTTTCTTTAGCTGCTCTGACAGACAGTAAAGTACTGTTGTTCTTATCTTCTGGATCCAACTGTGTGCTGTATACAGGCTGCTGACTCCTCAAGCTCATTTTAGCAGTTGTGTTGTTCATAACACTGTCACTTCACTACTGGAGGAGTCTGGGTACATGTGTCCCCAGCGGTGTCCTCCCTCTGTCCGCTTAAGGGGAAATCTGCTATGCTACCATGCTTGGGGTCCAGAGTGGCTGAGGGTATTAGCAGAGGCGCAGGAATGATAACCATAAGATGCTGTAGGCGTGCTACTGTAAATGCATTTGACTTCACGGTTGTGTGTCCTGGCCGAGGCTCCAGCCCTGTGTTTATGAGCTTTGCTGTACATGTTAATCCACGACGGCGTTTTTTTTAAAAATACATGTGCTCGGTGCAGAGATTGCTAACGTAAGTGTGCTCCTGGTCTGTTTAAGCTGCACTGACAGGAAGTGTGTGTATAGAAACATCGTGCACAAGCCCTAGACCAGCGATGTCAAAAAGAACACGGTCTGCAGTAATCATGCACTATTTTGTGTTGCGTTTTTCTTTCTGAATACTTCTTTACATGCCAGTGGGTCGGCGTACCTTTGTCACTTGTCTGTCAGTAAGGAATACGAGCTGGCATTAGCGGAACGATGCAGCCAGTCTCGCAGTGAAGCGCACGTGTTGCTGATCTGCTTCCGTCTGTCTCATTTTGGTCCTGCATGGATTTGTCATTTTATTCTTGGAGTGTCCACTGTTTGCATAACTGGGATTTATGAAGTGCTACCATTGTAGGAAGTGTCTTAAGGAGACAAATGCTTCCTGTAAATCGCTTGGTTATTTTGCCATGGGTGGCATCATGTGATCCGCTGGGATGACGGGCCTTTGCTCTCTTCAAAGCCTGGACAGGCCTGTACAGCAGGGATGGGAACAAGTCATTTTCCCTCAAGTCCAAGTCAAAGTTTTTCCATCATTTTTACAGTCAAGTCACAAGTTATCAAATTTGTCACTCGAGTCCAAGTTCGGTTGTTAGGTAGGGACTCTAGTTACAAACTGTCAGTTTTTTTACCTTTAGTGATTAAAACTTGCTGCAGCAAAAACATTTAGGTTTTTTTAGGCAGAGAGAGGTTGATAAGATCACATCCACTCATCCTCACACGGTTTTGACGTCTGTGTATATGCAGATAGTTTGCTGGAAGGATGTATCACTGTCTCAGGAGACCTTGCTTTCAGCCAGTTGAAAATGCAGATAGCCGAAAATTAATATACACTGAAATTATGAAATTAACATTATGGTATCCAGAGGGGAACTGTAACCTCATGTCAAGTCATAGGATCCTAATCGTGTCCAAGTCTTTCCATCGGTTTTGCCGAGTCAAGTCACAAGTTATCAAATTTGTGACTCGAGTCAACTTGAGGCACTGACTCGACTTGTCCACCTCTGCTGTACAGGTAGCCTTCATGCGACTGCTGAATGCTGAAGTTAAACCAGGGTCTCCTCAATTGGAGACTGAAAGTGGCACATGCTAATCCATGCTAATACATGCTAACCTCGCAGCACAGCAAGGCGGCATTCGGCTCTGTCCCCCACCCAGGTGGACTGAGCTGTGTATGAGGCTCCTTTCCTCCATACTGTCAGCCGCAAAAACTCCATCCCAAGTTCAGTCACATGGAAGCATGAGCAGACATCTCACCTAGTTCTGTGTTAACATCAGCGGAGGGATTCACAGGACTGTGGTGGTTTGGTAGTCGCCTGGTCAGTGTGGGCCTTCTGCAGCAGGCTGTGAGGGCATCTCGTCTGCCTTTGATGTTTACATAGGAACCCGCAGAGGAAGGTAACGTTCTCAGTCGCTGAACGTATTCTGAGTGACTTCCTGTGGCATGTGTGCATAGATCATGTTGGACTGCTGACTCTTCAGGCTGGAGTGACAGACGGGCTGGAATCGGTGATACTTTAGTCGTCTTCTTTCCAGGGGAGTTTAACGGTGAAATCCATCCATCTGTGCAGTCGTACACACATCAGCACATCTCAGCCGTGTGGGCGGAGCCTCTCTATGCCTGTCATAAGAACAGTGCTGCACCGTAGGGTTACCTTCGCCTTCTCTTGTTATTTTAAACCCCAGGGCTATAGGTTGATGTCTGTTGTGCAGCCGTGTATCTTTAGCCTGGGTGTTGAAGTTGGAGCCTCATTACAGGGGGCAACTTCACCCCACCCTGGGCCTGCGGCTCTTTATTTCCAGTTTTTCTGCCCCTTCCCCCTCCCCCACTGGCCTGAGCCTCTGCTGAGGCTGCTGCAGGCAGGATGTTGATCTGGGTTAGTGTGAGTGAGGAAGGCAGTGGGGTGACGCAGCAGCTATATCGCCTGGGGGGGATACCCCTGGGCTTCCGGCCGGCTTGCCCTGGCGCGGCTGTGTGACCAGCCTACCCTGAAACTGGCACTCAGGTGGACCAATGTGGCACAGCGCGGCTGTGTGGCCAGCCTAACCTGAAACCGGTGCTCAAGCGGCCCGGTGCAGTGCTGCTGTGTGACCAGCCTACCCTGAAACTGGCACTCAGGTGGACCAATGTGGCACAGCGTGGCTGTGTGGCCAGCCTAACCTGAAACTGGTGCTCAGGTGGCCCAGTGCAGTGCTGCTATGTGGCCAGCCTAACCTGAACCTGGCACTTAGGTGGCCCAGTGGAGCCGGAAATCAGAACGCGGTCGAGCTCTCTGACCACGCTGCAAATGCTCAGCGACAGTGCTGCTGTAGTGTGTCCACATGGGCATTTGTCGTTGAAATTGAGTAAGAAGTTCCTGCCAAGTGTGCTTTATTTTTTTTTTTATTTTGATGGGGGGTTCCCGGTTTATTCTGAATGGGGGAAGTGTGTCCCTAGTTCCTCAAGAGTCTGTTCATGAGCACTGAGTGATTTAGTGTCTGTCTAGTGTGCTCATGGGTGTGCGTTACAAAAAATGAAAATGATTTTCCAGCTATTCGTAATGATATTTTGAAAGAATGTTTCAGTTATCTAAATTTTGGTGATGAATTTTTTTTAAACCAAACTTTGTAAAGATGTTTATAAAAGTGCTGTTTAGGAACTGATTGTTTACACAGCAAGTTTTACATGTCTGAGGAGGTCTTATGTATGTGTAACTTTTTAAATGACTAAAAATTGCAGTGGGGGTAAGACACAGTAATTGTTGGCTGCCTGGCGTGTTAGCCGGGCCCTCGCGTGGCTGCCTGGCGTGTTAGCCGAGCCCTCGCGTGGCTGCCTGGCGTGTTAGCCGGGCCCTCGCGTGGCTGCCTGGCGTGTTAGCCGGGCCCTCGCGTGGCTGCCTGGCGTGTTAGCCGGGCCCTCGCGTGGCTGCCTGGCTTGCTAGCCGGGCCCTCGCGTGGCTGCCTGGCTTGCTAGCCGGGCCCTCGCGTGGCTGCCTGGCGTGTTAGCCAGTCCCAAGCGTGGCTGCCTGGCGTGTTAGCCGGGCCCTCGCGTGGCTGCCTGGCGTGCTAGCCGGGCCCTCGCGTGGCTGCCTGGCTTGCTAGCCGGGCCCTCGCGTGGCTGCCTGGCGTATTAGCCGGGCCCTCGCGTGGCTGCCTGGCGTGTTAGCCAGTCCCAAGCGTGGCTGCCTGGCGTGTTAGCCGGGCCCTCGCGTGGCTGCCTGGCGTGCTAGCCGGGCCCTCGCGTGGCTGCCTGGCGTGTTAGCCGGGCCCTCGCGTGGCTACTGATCCAGCATGGCCACTAGGCATTAGCATGGCTGCCAGGCGTTAGCCGGGTGTTAGCGTGGCTGCCAAGCGCTAGACAGGCATTAGCATGTCTGCTGATCCAGCATGTTTTGTTTACCAGATTATTAGATGCTGTTTTGCATTTATGAATCAAATGTTTCCAAATAAAATGGAGTGTTGTCTTTGCAAGAAGTGTCCTTCATTTTGTGGATGTGTCCGTATATTCTGTGCTAATGAGCTGCATGCTCCTTGCCATGGCTGCCATGGCTGCATCCAGAGGGAGATGTGGCCAAAATTTGATTCCAACGGTAAACAAAACAATTCAGGGAGGAGAACTTGTGTGAGTCCCTGTGCCAGCTGTTGGTGTAGGTTTCCTCATATAAAAATGAAGTTTGATGTCATGATGAATTTACCTTTGGCCACCTCTATCCTTATGAAATAATTGAACTGGTAAGTGCGTGCGTGCGTGCATGGGTGCGTGTGTTTAGCGGATGTGTGGTGTATGTGTGTGGTGTATGTGTGTGGTGTATGTGTGTGGTGTGCCCCAGCCAGTGCACAGCACAGTTAATGGCTTTTACATTGAAAACATCCCATCAGGAATGCTAGTTTCTGTTTTTGTGCAGTTTAATTATTTATAATGGGGTCGAGTGGACATTGAACTCTGATGTTTTACGAAGGTGTCACCTGGTTTAGTAGTGTAACTTTAAACTGACATTAAAATGTCACGTGTCTCTGTCCTAGTGGAAGTTTATTTAAATGTTCAAATGGGTGCAGGCTGTTTGTTTCACGAAAGGTTGTTTGATATGTGTATGGTTTAGTGGGTCAGGCAGCAGCAGACAAGGCCTGCTTGTTACTGGCCATGTTACGAATGATGCTGGATGGAACAGTCGCTCCCTTTTTACTTGTACTGGCCATACTGGCGTGCCTCTGCCATATTGTGTAACGTTATCTAACAGCAATCAGTTTTAAGCCTAAAAACAGTAACGATAATGGGTGTCATGGGTTTGCTGGGAGCAGTCTCTCAGTCTCCTTTCCAAGGGAGGATGCCACCTTTGAAACTTCTTCAGATTGGGGTCGACATCCCAGCAACTGTCCCGCCACTTTTGGGAGGGTTGGGCCGAGGGTTAGGGTTAGGGTCAGGGTCAGGGTTAGGGTTAGGGTTAGAGTTAGGGTTAGGGCAGCCATCGCTAACATCCCTGTATGCTTCCCCTGCCCTCACCTTCTGCCCTAAATGACATGTTTATTTGAGTTGCACCTAGGACTGAAAGATTTGGAGAAAAATATCTAATCCTGATTTTTAAGAACATAAGATATTTACAAACAAGAGGAGGGCATTCGGCCCATCAAGCTCATTTGGGGAGAACTTAACTAATAGCTCAGAGTTGTTAAAATCTCATCTAGCTCTGATTTAAAGGAACCCAGGGTTTTAGCTTCCGCTACACTAGCAGGAAGACTATTCCATACTCTAACTACACGCTGTGTAAAGAAGTGCTTCCTCAAATTCATTTTAAAACGTTCTCCCGCTAATTTCCACTTCTAGTTGTAGTATTTAAACTAATATTGAAATAGCCATTTGGCTGAACAGCATCCAGACCTGTTAGAATCTTATATACCTGGATTATGTCCCCCCTTAGTCTCCTTTGCTCGAGGCTAAACAGATTCAGCTCAGCTAACGTCTCCCATTAAAAGACATTCCTCTAAGACCAGGAATCATTCTTGTAGCCCTACGTTGAACCTTTTCCAAGGCAGCAATGTCCTTCTTAAGATATGGTGACCAAACCTGCACACAATATTTTAGGTAGGGTCTTACTAAGGAATTATATATTCGTAGCATCACCTCCCTTGACTTAAACTCCACACACCTAGAGATGTAACCCAACATTCTATTGGCCTTTTTTATTGCTTCCCCGCACTGGCGAGAATGAGACATGGAAGCATCAACATACACACCAAGGTTTTTCTCATAATCGGCTAGCTTTATTTCAGTAGGTCCCATAAAATACCTGTACTTTATATTTCTGCTCCCTGCATGGATTACCTTACATTTATCTGTGTTAAATTTCATCTGCCAGGTATCAGCCCAGTCGCTAATTAAATCCAGATCCTGTTGTAGCCTCTGTGCTGCTAGATCAGTATCTGCTACACCACCCACCTTGGTGTCCTTTGCAAATTTAACCAGTTTACTGTATGTATTGGTGTCAATATCATTAATGTAAATTAGGAACAATAGTGGTCCTAAAATTGAACCCTGCGGTACCCCACTATGAACGCAGGCCCACTGTGACATTGTGCGTCTAATAACTACTCACTGCTTCCTGTCTGTTAACCAGTTTTCGATCCAAGTTGCTACAGTTCCTGAAATCCCTGCACCTCTGAGCTTAAGCAAGAGCCATTTGTGGGAGACATCAAAGGCCTCGTACGCCTTTTATTGACGTATATTGTGATTACGATTTTATTTGCGATAATATATATCTTGATATCGGTTTAATATTCAGTATGTAATAGATTTAAAACATGACACAGCATTAGCACATGAAATACCATCAAAATATTAACTGGTCTATATTCTAAGGCAAGGATGAGAACTTAAAGATATAAATTGCTTCCAACATGTATTTATTACTTTTTCAAACTAGCAGAGAACAATCAAACACAAAACAATTATCACAAAAGCTGTGACTGTTATAGTGATAAAAAAATTTAAGTTTCAGTATAATGAGAAACAATAGCAGTTTGCCAGCTAAACACTAATAAGCAACTTTGGCATATGCAGCCCTCTTGTTTGCACTAATGTGCCATTGGTGTTAATAACATCAGTGGATGTAACACATTCAACCAAAAGGCCATAAAGTTCCTAATAGAGTGGCTGCTCTGTCCTGAAATCATACAGCTGAAAAGTTTTCAAATACAGTATGTTAAGTAGGTTATTAGTTTATTGGTGATTTCATGTTTGTCAAAGTTTCCGCTTCTTAACATTACTTTATACAGTTTTTTATTCAAATCAACTCGGGTAAAGCAATTTAAGAATGTACATTTTCAGGTAGAGCTGAACGATTTATCTATTTCAAATCAAAATCACAATTTGAAACAATGTGAGTAGCAAATGGCAACGGCTGTGATTTAGGGAATGCATTGCATAGCACATCTGACCCAGGGTGTAAAACTGTTGTGAGAATAGTTTACTAAATCCTGCCGTGCTTCTTGTGTGACAATCATGCTCACCAATCAGAAGTGCCGTGCTCCTCACATGGCAGTTATGCTCACCAATCAGAAGTGGCCCAAGGCATCTGTGGATACGCCCATATGCAGCAATTACAATAAACCAAGGAAGAGGTTGCATTTGCGGTGTGAAAAAAAAAAAATTGATACTGCTGCTGAGCTATAAGTGAATTACCTACTTATTTCATAGCCAAAGCGCGCCTGTAGCCTCCTTTAACTGCCAGCAGCACATGGTTCTGCATATCACACCTTTCGTTCTTGTTAATGGTCCATCATATTAGCATACTGCTCGGCCATCAAGCAGCAGTATTACAGAGTTACTGTCACTCCCAAAAAGACGTGAACCCCGTAATACAGTCGTGTTTGTCATATATTTTAATACTCTTTGATGTAAGTATTGGTTTCGATATATTAATCTTATGAAATGAATCTTAATTCTACACCAGTAATAAAATAAGAGCCTCGCTTTAACATAACTATCAAAAGAACTGATCACTTTAATGGCTATTACAGTGGGGTATGGACAGTCTTATTTCCAAAAGATATAAAAAGTGGCACTTATGATTTCTCATTCATTTTACAATTGTCAGAATAACAACTCAATGGCAACGGAATGACAAGCCACTTCAGTCGAAAACAGTATTTTATTTTCATTTCAAATAAAATGCAGGGTTGCCAACTTTGTTCAGCTGGCTGGAGTGAGATTATCAATTTGATTCAAGTCTACACATGCATGCACATGTATTGACATACATGTAATAGATTTATTGTTTTGTAAACAGTCTGTAGGGTACTAAAATATGACAAACACGACTATTATGGGTTTTATGGGTTTTTTGGGATGACAGCCTATGTTTACATGCACACTATGAAAATCGAAGTATTGTGTTAGTCTGGCTAAAACTGGACTTTTAAAGTACATGTAAACATGTTAGTCTGACTGAAATCTTACTGAATCGAGTATCTCTTCTTTGGACTTAAACTCCCAGATAATGCGAATGGGAGTTGATTTACTCCTGCATGTAAATGTTCAGCCGGACTCAAACTGGCCTAGACGCCCTGCTCATGCTCTGGTTCACCTCTGCTGCTTTTGTATGAGCGCTGCATGCCTTCTCTGAGACAATCATTTTCATCCTTGCTGTTTAAATCACTCCTAGACGGGTTTGTTAGAAATTTATGCTGAACTCCTTTTTTTTTTGATAAATATCCCAATATTTATTACAACAAATCATATTGCAATATTTGAAGAATTTCCAATACCGTACAATGGCACATTAACAAAAAACCAAAAGGTGTGATACGCAGTACGTTCTGCTGCAGGCTAAAGGAGGGTGTGGCACTTCTGTTGATAATGGGACCTTTCTGTCAACAATCTTTGACCATGAAATAGGTAGGCAATTCACTTACAGCTCAGCAACTGAATCAAAAAAAATTTTAGACCACAAATGTAGTGTTTTCCTTGGGTTTCACGTATTTGCTGTTTGTGGGTGTACCTGCGGTCACCATCGGCCACTCTGATTGGTGAGCTTGAATGGCACAGAAAGAGGATGGCATGAGTTTACAAAATTATTTTCACTGCAGTTTTAAACCCTGGGTCAGACATGCTGCATGAAGCATAATCTGAATCGCAGCCTTCGCCGTTTGCTAATCGCGTTGTTTCAAATCACGATTTAGATTTGAAATCGATAAATCATTCAGCGTAGTTGCTGATGTGTGAGCGCTTCACGGATCCTATTCCCAGCCAGTAATGACCCTACACTGGCAATGCGGATTAGCCACCTGTATTAACGTGCACATGTTATGTTGGCAACACCATTTTCAAGGCAGTGGAGCCACAAACCAGAGAAATCTCACTGTGGAGTGCAGATTATTGTGTCCGAAGCTGAGGAACACCGTTCCATTTTATTTGGTGGCACATCTGCCGGTGTGACAGACGAGAAGCAGAATGGCAGCCTGTGACTGCTGCTGGTAATGTGCACGGTTCAACCAGCCGGACAAAGGCAGAAATAAAACAAAGAAATGGACGGATTTAAAATCTGTTGAAGCGGCATTCGCAATGTGGTTGGTTCACGAGGGTCAGGGGTGGAAGATCCCTGTGAATGTGAAAACTCGTGAGTAAAGTTTTACGGCTGTCACTATTGATTATATCAATAATCGAGTAATCTACCAAATAATCTGACAATTCAAGTAATCGTATATAATTTAATATAATATATAATATAATTAATGCAAGGCAGGAATCAACCAACCGCTGCAGGGCTCGCATTCAGTGACACATTTAAGTTGGACAGTGGAAAGAACTGAAGGTTCTGCAGAAAACCCACCATGCAGGGTGAACATGCAAACCACACACACCCACCACGCTGCTCTGCCACTCTGACAGCCGTGCAGGGTGTGTAATGTTCATATCAACATGGCATTTCATGCATGTCTAACTGCCTCATAGACCGTAATAGTCTGCTGGGTTCAAGATTCAGTACGTTAAAATGCTAAAACAAATTTTTTAACTCAGTCACTGGAAACAGAACTTGGTAAGCTTTATTTTAATGATGATTCCTTTTCAAAATGATCTAGTATATGTAAAAATAAATAAATAAAATCAGTCTAAAGCTTACCGTCACTGCTTTTGCATAAGCTCTGCATGCGCGTTATGTATTACAAGGTTGCTAACTCTCACGCATCTGGTGTGACACTCATGCTTTAAGATTCTCACTCGCACAAGAAATCCTACAGCAAATCTATATTATTCCATTATAAACCTAAAATGAGCTACATTTAAAGCATTGTGGTAGTACAGAATATTTACAAGATAATAGCTTACAAACATGTAAATGTGTGTGCAGACTTGAATTGAAAATCTCACGCCAGGCAACTGACCAAAACTGGCAACCCTGTGTTATGTAAGATATGTTCGGCTAAGTGGCTAACCTTTGTTTTAGCAGCTCTTATTTTGACATACAGGAATCGTAGAAAGTAAATTAAGCAAGATGATTTAAGTCAACAGGATGCCAGACAGGCTAGGCTACTCGGCGAGGCTAAACGGCACATATCTATGGCTAACTTCGCCGTATTTATTTTCCCCGGTGTCTTCATTTAAGACACTTGCATTGCAGTCGTTCTGTGGTGATATATTAGTTAAGTACAGACGACTGCATTTTCATTCACTTTTAACGTGAATGACATTATTTGGCCCCTCATGCGCTATGCGCATCTGTCTTCTGCCATATTGCCAAGTAATTGAGAAGGAAAATTTCAGTCGATGATTTTTAGTAATCGAGTAATCGTGACAAATCTAATACTTGGGCCCCCTAACCCCAAACCATAAGTCTGCTAGCCTGAATGGTAACTTAAGTGTGTTTCTTACCAATTTCTAAATGAACAGTACTATACTGTACTCTTTGCATGTCAAATGACTTTGTCATGTCCTATCAAGACCTTTTTGTATAATATACAAACCATCTAAATTATGCCCCTGCAAGTACAAAGTCACTGCTGTACGCACCTGGAGTAGTACTACTTTGATCGGTTATTAGAAATGCACTATTAATGGCACTGAAAAGTTTCAAACTGGATTGGATGAGATATACGATGGGACATCGACTCCTGTGACCGAGAGCTCCGATGTGCAAGCATGAGGCCGCACTGTGAAGCCTCTAGCTATCCAAAGCAACAAACTATGATAAGTTACAAATCACAGTAAGATCTGCTAGTGACAGGGCAGTGTGGCTGCTGTCTGCTGGAAGGTAAACGTAGCTGCAGAAAAGGCCCTGTGTGTTTCACCGGGCACAAGCTTACTGCCTCAACTTGGGACGTGGTCAGGGTGTGAGAATTCAACCTCCTGCTCTGGCTTGGGTCAGTGTAGGCTGCCCTAAGCTGCCGGGCCAGTTCAGACCTGAGCAAGCTCATTTTCCCGTCGTCTGGCTCCACCGACAGCGTGCTCTGAGTGTGCCTTGGCCGTCCTTCCAGTTGCTTGAAGAGGGATCGAAACCTCCGGTCCAGCCTGTTGTAGTTAATTATTATGTGCTAATGGAGAAAGCATATTTAATCAAAACCGCCAATGTATTTAAATTGTTCATTAGTTGCACGATCTCTTTGGCAGTGTGTGTCAGCATGTGTGTGTCAATCTTTGTTGAAATTGCTGGCCGATATTGAAACTTTATTATTATTAAGAACTACTAAATTAATGAAAACGATTGCAGTGGATGTTCAGGCATTTTCCTGGTGGTAAGTACGGTTGCCACTTCACATTGCAAAAATAAGACACCCCCACCAATGAAAATGTTTTCCAGGGGGAGTCTAAGTATGATGGACAAATCGTGTCCTGTAAGATATGGGATGGATGTGAACAAGCCTCAAAGTACCAGTTTTCTATGGCGAGGAACCTATTTTTAATTCATTATTAAATCTGCCCCACAGATCGATCTTTCTTTTGTTTTCCATTGAATAAAAGAGAGATGTGGTGTCATGAGATGTTTCACTGATGGCATCTGCTCAGTCACCAAGTGGCTCGCAGTTTAGCCGGTCCGTAGTATCGGCGATATTCAACGACAATATCAGTTAAAAAATCAGTTCACCACTAAGTAAAAGCAGTGAGCTCTGGTGTTTGCTATGTGTTCACAATCATTTACTCCAGTAGTGAGCATCCCCCGGAGCTTATGTTACCCGAGAAGGGTGAAGATCACATACTTTTGCTTCCCTTTTGATGGTGTTGGTCACAGTCAGATAGTGTCAGCTTGGACTGATACTTGGCAAACCTCTGTATGAAGCTTCCCTTTTCTCACCTTGGTATTCGGGCTAAAGCGTGCCGGGAGCTGGGCGGGGCCTGTAGCCGAAGCGCGCCGGGAGCTGGGAGGGGCCTGTAGCCGAAGCGCGCCGGGAGCTGGGCGGGGCCTGTAGCCGGAGCGCGCCGGGAGCTGGGCGGGGCCTGTAGCCGGAGCGCGCCGGGAGCTGGGCGGGGCGGGACGTTCTAGCCCGTTCCTGACGCTGCATGGTCATATGCGTGCCGTGCCGGCGGAGGCGTGCTCCAGGTCCACGCTGCGCTCCTACGGATGAGTCATAAAGAGTGATGCCCAGCGGTACGGGGACCAGGGACACCACAGAGGCGCCATTGTGTGGAAAACAAAGAGAGACATTTGGCCCGGGGGGGGGCGTGGGGTCTGTGAGTGCTGCCGTTACCTAATGGCTGTAAAGGCCACCCCCCCCAGCTGAGCATGGCCCTCTTGCTGCGACGGGGGCAGAATGGCCACAGCACTCACCGACATCCTCCTTCAGCCAGCCGCGTGTCACTGTGCAGCCTGTGTCTAAATTAGCTGGTGTCTGGTCTCCCTGACTTAATGTGGTTGTGCTTAATTCCTCTGCTCTTCTTCTGCCACCTGGGTATAGCCAGGGCTTTGCTAACTGTCCTATGTTCGAAAGGCCCCTGGGTGGCCCTGTGTGCTGCCTGATCACAGGAGTGACTGCGTCCCGCTGGTGGGCTGATGCCAGCGAATGTCGGCTGTAGGGGTGGCACGGTTCACAAAACCCACGGTTCGGTTTGTATCACGGTTTTAGGGTCACGGTTTTCGGTTTTGTACGGTTCTTGTTATTTTTTCTTTTAATCTTTAATACTCCAGAAATGTACTTCAGCATATGATATATAGCTTAATTATCCACAATTTAGGATACAGTATTAAAAAAGTTATATCATGTAATCATGCATAAACTGAATTTGACTTGACTTAAAGCACATTATTAAAATTATTAATCCCAGAACAGTAATAAAATAAGTCTTGCCTTAACATAAATGCTAAAAGAATAGATCGCTTTAATCGCTATTACAGTTGGGTATGGGCACGCAGTCTTATTTAGAAAACATACAAAAAGAGACAGGCAGGGATTGCTGGGATTGCTGCGAGGATTGCTGGGATTGCTGCGAGAGAGTGGTGTTGAGCTGCAGCGATTGTTTGGGATTGTTTTTTTGGAGTGTTTTGAGTGTTTGTGTGCTTTACCTGTTTACGTGGGTGGCTGTTTATTTCTATTTATTGTTCTTATTTCGGTCAGCGTGAGTGCTTGTCTGTCCTGTCTGTTAATCAACAGCGCGATTATTACCGACAGAAGAGCTGCGGGTGTCGCGTGCGCGGCGTTTTTCTGTCCGCGTTTAAACTCCGTAACAAACACCCGCGGGGCGATTATAACTAATAACATCTAACGTCGGTATCGCTACCAAGCGTCGGAAAAGGACAGTTGCTCCTGAGCTTTGCTCGGTCGCCAGTCGGGGCCGGGAGGACATTTTCCACTTTTTTCCCGCTCCGGCAGTAGCCTGCTGTGAGGGGGTTTTTGTGGTTTTTCGACCTCCCAAGAGCAACTTCGATTTCGCCTTGTTTTTAGTTCATACTTGGTTCAGGCAGAAGTTCTTCTGGTAAGTAGTAGTAAGTTTATCAGGTTTAAAATTTTTAATAAAATAATAATAAAGTTCCGTTTTAACACAAGTAATAACTTATTTTAGTGTACTCCGCACGTTACTGCATTTATTGTTACGCAAATTAATCTTTATAGTTAAATACACTATATAAATTTACTGGGCTGGGAGTACGGGGTCATAGTGAGTTAGTTAATTATGGGGCCAGCTCAGTGTTGCGTTTGCAAGATGTTTGCCCTTCTGGACGTTAGTGTCCAGTCGGACTTCATCTGCGAGCGATGTAAGCTAGTGGACTCACTCATGGTCAAGGTTCGCGACCTTGAGGAGCAACTGGCTCGCATCCAATGCAACAGTGAGTTAGATGAGCTAGTTGATACGCCGTTTAGGGAGACGGTGTGTACGCCACTAACGGGGGGGAGGGAGAATGAAGAGCAGAGAGGTCGAGAGAGCTGGGTGACCGTAGGTCGTAGACGCAGGAAAAGGCGTACACACGTTACAGAGGCGGCATCACCTGAGGTGTCTGTGTCTAACAGGTTTCAGGTGCTTCCAGCTTTAGAGCCGGAAGGGACTGGGGAAGCAGGTGGGCCCTTGGGCACTGAGGAGCCCCCTCCCCCCAGAAAGAGGGAGGTTGTGGTAGTGGGGGATTCAATTATTAGGGGAGTAGACAGTTATGTGTGCACGCGTGATAGAGGGTCCCGTACGGTGTCTTGCCTGCCTGGTGCCCAGGTAGGAGACCTTCCAGATCGTGTGGACAAGCTTTTGGCCCCAGCTGGGGTGGATCCAGTTGTTGTGGTGCATGTTGGCACCAACGACATAGGCAAGGGTAGAAGGGCTGTTCTGCAGGATAAATTTATAGAAGTCGCCAATAAGCTTAGAAGCAGAACGTCCATGGTGGTATTTTCCGAAATACTCCCCGTGCCACGCGCAAGTGAGGCTAAGTTAGCTGAGATAAGGAGATTAAATGCGTGGCTAAAAGGATGGTGTAGGAAAGAGGGGTTTAGGTTTATGGGGCACTGGAGGACCTTCTGGAACAGGTGGGACCTGTTCAAGCCGGATGGGTTGCATCTGAACCGGAGGGGAACCAGTGTACTGGGAAGGCGTATTTGTAGAGTAGTTGAGGAATGTTTAAACTAGGGACTGGGGGGGCAGGGAGGTTAGTTAAGTATGTAACTGGGGGGAAACGGAAAGCCCAAAAAAATCATATTATAAGTAGGCACTGTAATAAGCCTACCCTTTGTTGTCTGTATTTAAACGCCAGGAGTATTAGGAATAAAATTCATGATTTAGAGGCTCTTATCTCATCGGACTCTTATGATATTATAGCAATAACTGAAACGTGGTTGAGTGATAAGGATGGACAAGAATATAATATGGATGGTTACACATTGTTCCGTAAAGACCGTATAGGTAAGAAGGGAGGTGGTGTTGCAGTATATGTAAAGGAAATCTTGCAGGCAAGGGAGCTTACTGATATAAGTAAAAGTACGGAAGCTATATGGGTAAAATTAGATGCTACAAACTCAAATAGCCTAATTGTCGGTGTTTGTTACAGAGCACCCAATGTAGCTGCTGAGGAAAGCAGATTGTTATACAGTGATATTAGGATTATGAGCAATAAAAATGATGTGGTAGTTATGGGTGATTTTAATCTACCGGGGATACAGTGGGACATTGTTGCTGGCTCTTCTGAAAATGAACTTGAGATGGTGGAATTAGTACAGGATTGTTTTTTTACTCAGTTTGTTAACACCCCTACCAGGGGAGATGCCATTCTTGATCTTGTTTTGTCTAATAACCAGGACAGGATTGGTAAATTAGATGTTTTAGAACCACTTGACAGTAGCGATCATAACATGGTTAAATTTGAGGTTAAGTTTAGTGCCCGAAGAGCAAAGTCCAAATCAAAAATATGTAATGTTAGGAAGGCTAACTTCAATTGTATGAGATTAAAACTAGAAACCGTGAACTGGATGGAGTTAAATAACAAAACTGTTGAAGAGGCATGGGAATTTTTTAAAAGCACATTATTGCAAGTACAAGAGGACTTCATACCTGTTTCTAGCAAGAATAAATCTAGGAAATTGCAACCTAGGTGGTTTAATAGGGACATAAAGTATAAAGTAAGGAGGAAAAGGGCTTTGTTCCAGAGATGGAAAATAACTGATGATGACATAATAAAGCAAGAGTATCTAAATCTACAGGCTGAATTAAAAAATGACATTAGACGAGCTAAAAGGAATGTCGAAAGGAAGATCGCATTGGAGGCTAAGGATGACGTTAAAAGTTTCTTCCAGTATTTTAACTCTAAAAGAGCTCTAAAAGCTGAAATTACTAATCTGCAGGATAGTAAGGGTCTTATAATTGAAAACGACATTGACATAGTAAATGAGTTCAATGATAGTTTTGCACGGGTATTCACTGTCGAGGACACTAGTAACTTACCAGTTCTTATTACTAATTCAACATCGTCTATAACTAATATATATATAACTGAAGCTGATGTTTTGCAAAGCCTAGCTAAGCTCAAAATAAATAAATCACAGGGCCCTGATGGCATCTTACCTATAGTGTTAAAAGAGATGAGGGATATTATTTGCCGACCCTTAACATTACTGTTTCAAAAATCCTTATCTGAAGGTGTGGTACCTTCTGATTGGAAGCATGCCAACATAACGCCCATTTTCAAAAAAGGGGATAGAAGTAATTTGTCAAACTATAGGCCAATCAGTCTAACTTGTATAACTGGTAAAGTTATGGAGGCTATAATCAAAGAGAAAATGGTAGATTACCTGGACTCAAATAACATTTTGAGGGATAGCCAGCATGGATTTAGGAGAGGTAGATCCTGTTTAACAAATCTGTTGGAGTTTTTTGAGGAAGCTACTCAGGAAGTTGATGATAAGAAGGCCTATGATGTCATCTATTTAGATTTCCAAAAGGCTTTTGATGTTGTTCCCCACAAGAGGCTCTCACTTAAACTCAAAGCGACAGGTATTTTAGGAACTGTAGCGACTTGGATTGATAACTGGTTAACGGATAGGAAGCAGCGAGTAGTTATAAGAGGCTCGATGTCACAGTGGGCCTGCGTTCATAGTGGGGTACCGCAGGGTTCAATTTTAGGACCACTTTTGTTCCTAATTTACATAAATGATATAGACACCAATATATACAGTAAACTGGTGAAATTTGCAGATGACACCAAGGTGGGTGGTGTAGCAGATACTGAACTAGCGGCTCAGCAGCTACAGCGGGATCTTAATTTAATTAGTGACTGGGCTGACACCTGGCAGATGAAATTTAACATAGACAAATGTAAGGTACTCCATGTAGGGAGCAGAAATATAAAGTACAGGTATTTTATGGGACCTACTGAAATAAAGGTAGCTGATTATGAGAAAGACCTTGGTGTGTATGTTGATGCTTCCATGTCTCATTCTCGCCAGTGTGGGGAAGCAATAAAAAAGGCCAATAGGATGTTGGGGTACATCTCCAGGTGTGTGGAGTTTAAGTCAAGGGAGGTAATGCTAAGATTATACAATTCCTTGGTGAGACCTCACCTAGAATATTGTGTACAGGTTTGGTCACCATATCTTAAAAAGGACATAGCGGCCTTAGAAAAGGTGCAGCGTAGGGCCACAAGAATGATTCCTGGTCTTAGAGGAATGTCATACGAGGAAAGGTTATTTGAGCTAAATCTGTTCAGCCTCAAGCAAAGGAGACTGAGGGGGGACATGATCCAGGTCTATAAGATTCTAACAGGTTTGGATGCTGTTCAACCGAATAGTTACTTCAGCATTAGTTCAAATACAAGAACTCGTGGCCATAGGTGGAAATTAGCGGGAGAACATTTCAAACTGGATTTAAGGAAGCACTTCTTTACACAGCGTGTAGTCAGAGTATGGAATAGTCTTCCTGATAACGTAGTGCAAGCTGAATCCTTGGGTTCCTTTAAATCAGAGCTAGATAAGATTTTAACAACTCTGAGCTATTAGTTAAGTTCTCCCCAAGCGAGCTCGATGGGCCGAATGGCCTCCTCTCGTTTGTATAGTTCTTATGTTCTTATGTTCTTATATAATGTTTAATCATTCGTTTTGTATTTGTCCGGTCCACGGGGTTAATTTAATTGGGGATCGTTAAAATGATAGATCACCTATCTTGATTACGCCTGATTCGGTTCGTTTTTTAGAATTTTTAGGAACATGGCAAATGTTCACATTGCAGCATGGAAGCAGGCTCACTGTTACAACGCTGACCGGGGAAGCAGAGGCGAGGAGACCTAGGATCGGGGGAATGCGGGGTTTAATGAGCAAAAGGAACACAGACGAGCGGTAAAGCAGAATTACAATATAATGACCGGACTGGAGAAAGAAACGGAAACGCGGACTAAATACAATGGAGTAATGACAAATTTGACAACAATCAGGAACAGCTGGTAAACACAGGGAATCCACACAGGGTTAACGAGGGGGCGTGGCACACGGAAAGAGCGGACGATCGAGGCATGACACTCACTGGAGTGCTTTGTCACAGATAACTTAATTTTCTTTAACAAAGTGCCTAACCGCACATTAAATAAAGTCACACAACAAAGGCGCACAACAGTGTTCAGATGTTGTGCTATCGGTTGGCTGAAATTTAAACGTTTTCTTCAGAGACAGGGTGGTAACGCCGAAAACAGGAGCTAAACGCAGCAAACGAAAGGCTACCGGAAATTACTTAGCTGGCTGAACTTTTACCGGAACCCACCGCTCTGTGCATATAGGCTATTCTTTCGCGCGACACGTCACATACGGGGCACGAGGCTACATTGCGCATGTCATGAACCGTGCGACGCATGCATGCTCCGAACCGAGACAAGCGAACCGAACGGTTCGGTTTTTTTCCATGAACCGTGTCATCCCTAGTCGGCTGCGACCGGTGTTGTGTTGCTGCTTCAGAACTGTGTGCCTGTAATTAACGAAGAGACACACACACACACACACGCACGCAGAGACACACACACGCAGAGACACACACACACACAGCCACACACACACGCAGAGACACACACACACGCCTGCGCGCACGTTCGTGCCGCTGCTCTTGGTCTGGTGGGCTGGGCCGCTTCCCCTCGACTTCATCCCCCCCCCCCCCCCGTGCATTTTGACTGTGGCCCAGTGGCCCTCTTTTGTGATGGCTTCTTTGACAGTCATATAGATGTTATACGTTTTACATACACACATTTTTAGTTTTTTGTTTATTTTACTTTTTGGTTATCAAATAATGTTACATTGTAAATGATAGATGTTTAAATTTGTGGTTTGGGTTAGTTTTGAGTGAGCAGCAGAGAGGAAGGTTCCTGAAGTTATTCGGGCTCAGTCACAGCCAAGAAGAAGATGCACCATTGAGACCAGGTGGCACGAGTGCCGGAAGTGGCGTGAGGAGACCAAACCACTTCTGCTGCAGTTTGGGTTGGGGGAGGGGCTGACTTAATAGTTTAATTTCGTAATTTATTATTTTCTTTATTAGTATTTGCTGTAGTTTGGTGTTATTGATATGATGTGGTGAACTGAGGTGCATGATCCTGCCTGAGCCAGTGGTCAGTGCTCCTGACCCTCAGCAAGGACTAAAACCAGAAGGGAACTTTTTGGGTCTTTGCTGCTTCTGCTTGATCGTCTGAGGCCCCTGCAGGATTCTGTGCTTGTTGTGAGACACAACTTGCAGCTAAAAATAGTCTTATTTTCACTTCTGTGATGAGTCAGCCGAGCCCTAAATGTAACACTGGGGCTAAAGATAGATCAGAATGCTTCACTGGCTTGTGAATTAATGCACGGACACACACACCTACACACCTAGAGACATATAGAGAGAGACACACACACCTACACACCTAGAGACATATAGAGAGAGACACACAGCTGCACACCTAGAGACATATAGAGAGAGACACACACAGCTGCACACCTAGAGACATATAGAGAGAGACACACACACCTACACACCTAGAGACATATAGAGAGAGACACACACAGCTGCACACCTAGAGACATATAGAGAGAGACACACACACCTACACACCTAGAGACATATAGAGAGAGACACACACAGCTGCACACCTAGAGACATATAGAGAGAGAGACACACACAGTCGCACTGATAGACGCACAGATAGGCGCACACACAGCCGCACAGATAGGCGCGCATGCACGCACAGATAGGCGCGTACACGCACACACACAGCCGCACAGATAGACGCGCATGCACACACAAACGCGCATGCGCGCGCGCACACACACACAGCCGCACAGATAGACGCGCGCACACACACAGCCGCACAGATAGGCGCGCATGCACACACACACGCACATGCGCGCGCACACACAGCCGCACAGATAGGCGCGCGCACGCACACACACAGCCGCACAGATAGGCACGCATGCACATGCGTGCGCACACACACAGCCGCACAGATAGGCGCGCACACGCACACACACAGCCGCACAGATAGGCGCGCGCATGCACACACACAGCCGCACAGATAGGCACGCATGCACACACAGACGCGCATGCGCGCGCACACGCACAGCCGCACAGATAGGCGCGCACACGCACACACACAGCCGCACAGATAGACGCGCATGCACGCACAGACGCACATGCGCGCGCACACGCACACACACAGCCGCACAGATAGGCGCGCGCACGCACACACACAGCCGCACAGATAGACGCGCATGCACACACAGACGCGCATGCGCGCGCACACACAGCCGCACAGATAGGCGCGCACACGCACACACAGCCGCACAGATAGACGCGCATGCACGCACAGATAGGCGCGTACACGCACACACACAGCCGCACAGATAGACGCGCATGCACACACAGACGCGCATGCGCGCGCACACACACAGCCGCACAGATAGACGCGCATGCACACACAGACGCGCATGCGCGCGCACACACACAGCCGCACAGATAGGCACGCGCACACAGCCGCACAGATAGACGCGCATGCGCGCGCACACAGCCGCACAGATAGACGCGCATGCGCGCACACACAGCCGCACAGATACACGCGCGCGCGCACACACAGCCGCACAGATACACACGCGCGCGCGCACACACAGCCGCACAGATACACACGCGCGCGCGCACACACAGCCGCACAGATACACACGCGCGCGCGCACACACAGCCGCACAGATACAAGCGCGCGCACACACACAGCCGCACAGATAGACGCACACAGGCCCGCTCTCTGGCCTCCACTCCTCGCTCAGCCTCTGCTTGCTTTCTTGCCTGTTCTCTCTCGAGCCGTATGACTTCCTTTTCCCTCCTTTGAGGCTGCGTTTTGGGAGCTGTTCAGCGTGCGCCGCTTGGGTCTGCCTTGTTTTATGAAGTGCTTATGTTTCTTTGGCTTTTCTTTTTACTTCCGAAGGTTCAGATGTCAAAATGTTTTACAGTTGGTTTTGTGAAAAAGTGCTGATGGAGATGGGGGAGAACGGTGATTGGTTACGGATTATCTTCTGATTTGCTAGCTGTCAAAATGTGGCTGCTGCTGAGTGGTGCTGTGGGCGGTGCCCCATCCTGGAGGCTTACCCCTGGGCAGTCTGGGTAATGGAGTTCGCTCTATGCGCGTCATGCAGATCTGTAGATCTGTTAGCTAGGGCTGTGCGATATGGCATAAAATTCCTATTGCGGTATACGGTATGTGTTGCGGTATATAATTTGATCTGTAAATTTCAATATAACTGTTTCTGAAAGGGTAACATGTCCATAGCAAAGGCATTGCAGCAGGAAGTTGTATAATAAACTGTTAACACATTTCGAAATAGTTGTGAATGTAGAATATTTATTGTGCAAATCTGCAATTGTGGAAAAAATATGAAAACATTTCAAGTAACTTCGCTGGTTTTATCTTATATTAAAAACACAGGTTGGTTTGGTAAGCAGAAAACAAGACACAGAACCAAAAGCTACATAACTAATACAATTACACTAGTGTCATAACTCCATATATTAGTATGACCATCTGTCCCATAAAGGTCCTGCCAGGCAGAGTCCTGTATGGGTTCGGGTTCCCGACGGGTGACCCGCAAATTTTGATGAAACGGGTGAAAAATATTCTACTCTGTCGGATACGGGTTCGGGTCGGACGCAGGAGAGCGCGGGTCTAAGTTGCGGTTTTCAAAACATCATGTGCCAACAAAAAATACCCTAGGGCTATATTTTAGTGACACACAGAAAATCCCTGCATTCAAGATGATAAAACGTAAAATCCATATCAGTTTATTCCTGCACGCACATTCCCGGAAATCTCTCCCACTTTCATTTTCAAAAAGCGCGCGTGATCTCCTGCAGCTGTTCGAAATGGATGCTGAGGAGTTGAAAAGAAAATTAGCAAGTGGGGAGTTTAAAGTTGTGGCCAAAACCTCCACTAAAATCAAGTCCGACGTGTGGGAGAATTTCGGAGTTTTCTCAGACAACGAAAACAACTCTTTTGACGTCTTGTCTTGCTGGAGAGAGCTTGAGCGTTTGTTTCCCAATATTGCTCATATTGTGAGATCTATTCTCGCCATCCCGGCATCCAGTGCCTCAAGTGAGCGAGATCTCTCATATGCCGGATGTGTCATCCGGGAGCGAAGGAGTCAGCTGAGGCCATCGACTGTGGACGATATCCTTTTTTTACACAGTAATATAAAGCACCACACCAAACGCTAGTCTTCGCCTTCGCGTAGGAATTCCAATCGGGTAATCAAAGGAAAACGGACAGTGCACGTAGGTAGCCTGTAAGACCTAATAATGTACAGGGTAGCCTGATGTACATTTTATATTAGTTTTATTAACACATTTGATTGTAAGCTGGTAAGGCTATGTGTGGGCATGGCAATATCAAACGTTATTTGAGTTTGCAGGTAGACTACTACCGTTTGTTTTGCTTATTATTAGGCTGTAATTAAACAATGTTTACATTTGGCTATGCCTTTTCAGCTGATGTTGCACATGTCACTGGTCATTTGTTGTGGCAATAAACTTTTGTCTAATTTTGACTATCTGATTGATTTTCATTCGGGTGCGGGTTGGGTGTCGGTATTTATTTCGGGTGCGGGTTGGGTGTCGGTATTTATTTCGGGTGCGGGTTGGGTGTCGGTATTTATTTCGGGTGCGGGTTGGGTGTCGGTATTTATTTCGGGTGCGGGTTGGGTGTCGGTATTTATTTCGGGTGCGGGTTGGGTGTCGGTATTTATTTCGGGTGCGGGTTGGGTGTCGGTATTTATTTCGGGTGCGGTTTGTCAAAATCAGACCCGTGCAGGACTCTGCTGCCAGGTGCAGCAATAATCCTATGTCATTTTCATATAAATAATGAATTATTTATTATTTGACGTGACTTGATTATGTCGTTTTTGCAGGCGAGGAGCGGACATTTCTGCGAAATTTATATCGTGTACCGTTTATACCGCACAGTACTGCTGTTAGCCTTATGACCAGTGAACATCAAACGGCCTGTAGGCAGAGTCAATGACAGGGCTGCACTTGGAGAGGAAGGCTGTGTGTTTCAGGCCCGACCTCATGACTGCGCTTGGAGAGGCAGGCTGTGTGTTTCAGGCCCGACCTCATGACTGCACTTGGAGAGGCAGGCTGTGTGTTTCAGGCCCCGACCTCATGACCGCGCTTGGAGAGGCAGGCTGTGTGTTTCAGGCCCCGAACTCATGACCGCGCTTGGAGAGGAAGGCTGTGTGTTTCAGGCCCCGACCTCATGACCGCGCTTGGAGAGGCAGGCTGTGTGTTTCAGGCCCCGACCTCATGACCGCGCTTGGAGAGGAAGGCTGTGTGTTTCAGGCCCCGACCTCATGATCGTGCTCTAATGCTCTCCGTGATTCTCACTCTCTCAGTTCCCAAAGCGCCTTCGTTTTGTGGTTGTTTCTGCTAGTTACCTAGTGTTGACATGTTTGCCTGAGAGCCAAGGTACGCAAACACCACTTTGCTAAAGAAGTCAGCACTAATTGCTCTGCGGGGACATGGGAGGGCGGCTGCATCCCGCTTGTGGGACTCAGCCGCTCCATGCTGGGGCCAGTGAGGCAAGGGGAGGCTATCACAGGCCGGCACCACCTTACCGTTCATGCACGGGGCCTCCGGATGGGGTGGGGGGGGTGGTCATGCACAGAGCAGCTGGGCCTCCTTTATCTATCCCGAGTAAGGAAATATAAATTGTGAGTTTTTAAATAACTAACGTTATAGGTTAGTTCCTGTTTCATATTTACCCAGTCGAGCTGCCAGAGACAATGACTGTAGGTTCCATCCTTTGGTGGATGGAGGGTCTTGTCTGGGAACAGCACAGCATGCCGTATGGCTGTATGGAGCAGGGCCTCGACCTACGACCATGGATGGAGGTGTGACCCCAAGAGCTGTGCAGTATGACGAAATGTATCGGATGACGAAATTAAAATGTCTGCCTAATATTTTCCATCGGTTTTGTGGTGTCGCACAATACAGTTTACGGCAACATTTTTTCATCATTTGGATGACAGTATGCAAAGTTACATGCTTCATGGGATGTGGCACTTGTATGTAAGTTTTAATTTTACTTTATTATTTGTAACTGACAGAAGACAAACTACAAAAGTGTACCAAGATCCACAAATATTTAACTATCCACAAATTTGTAATTTTTTTTTTTTTGGTAAATTTGTAAAATTGTGTTGTGTAAAAGAGCCACTAAAATATGGAGCAATTTTTATTTTTTTTTATATTTTTTGCACATTTGTGGATCACCACCTCTCTATTCACCTGTCAATCACACCCCTGTCTGGACACAGCATGGCACGGTGTGTGGCTGTGTAGAGCATGGTTGCGGCTTATAGCCACGGACGGGGGCGGGGCCCACGTGGGTGGAGGCTCTGTCTGGACACAGTCAGCACGCTGTGTGGCTGTATGTCACAGGTTGTGTCGGCCTATGCTCACTGACAGGGGAGTGGTCGGTGTGGGTGGATGCTCTGTCTGGACACAGTCAGCACGCTGTGTGGCTGTATGTCACAGGTTGTGTCGGCCTATGGTCACTGACGGGGGAGTGGCCGGTGTGGGTGGAGGCTCTGTCTGGACACAGTGAGCACGCTGTGTGGCTGTATGTCACAGGTTGTGTCGGCCTATGCTCACTGACAGGGGAGTGGCCGGTGTGGGTGGAGGCTCTGTCTGGACACAGTCAGCACGCTGTGTGGCTGTATGTCACAGGTTGTGTCGGCCTATGGTCACTGACGGGGGAGTGGCCGATGTGGGTGGAGGCTCTGTCTGGACACAGTGAGCACGCTGTGTGGCTGTATGTCACAGGTTGTGTCGGCCTATGGTCACTGACGGGGGAGTGGCCGGTGTGGGTGGAGGCTCTGTCTGGACACAGTGAGCACGCTGTGTGGCTGTATGTCACAGGTTGTGTCGGCCTATGCTCACTGACAGGGGAGTGGCCCACGTGGGTGGAGGCTCTGTCTGGACACAGTGAGCACGCTGTGTGGCTGTATGTCACAGGTTGTGTCGGCCTATGCTCACTGACAGGGGAGTGGCCCACGTGGGTGGAGGCTCTGTCTGGACACAGTGAGCACGCTGTGTGGCTGTATGTCACAGGTTGTGTCGGCCTATGGTCACTAACGGGGGAGTGGCCGGAGGCTCTGTCTGGACACAGTGAGCACGTTGTGTGGCTGTATGTCACAGGTTGTGTCGGCCTATGGTCACTGACAGGGGAGTGGCCGGTGTGGGTGGAGGCTCTGTCTGGACACAGTGAGCACGTTGTGTGGCTGTATGTCACAGGTTGTGTCGGCCTATGGTCACTGACAGGGGAGTGGCCGGTGTGGGTGGAGGCTCTGTCTGGACACAGTCAGCACGCTGTGTGGCTGTATGTCACAGGTTGTGTCGGCCTATGGTCACTGACGGGGGTGTGGCCGGTGTGGGTGGAGGCTCTGTCTGGACACAGTGAGCACGTTGTGTGGCTGTATGTCACAGGTTGTGTCGGCCTATGCTCACTGACAGGGGAGTGGCCGGTGTGGGTGGAGGCTCTGTCTGGACACAGTCAGCACGCTGTGTGGCTGTATGTCACAGGTTGTGTCGGCCTATGCTCACTGACGGGGGAGTGGCCGGTGTGGGTGGAGGCTCTGTCTGGACACAGTCAGCACGCTGTGTGGCTGTATGTCACAGGTTGTGTCGGCCTATGGTCACTGACGGGGGAGTGGCCGGTGTGGGTGGAGGCTCTGTCTGGACACAGTCAGCACGCTGTGTGGCTGTATGTCACAGGTTGTGTCGGCCTATGGTCACTGACGGGGGAGTGGCCGGTGTGGGTGGAGGCTCTGTCTGGACACAGTCAGCACGCTGTGTGGCTGTATGTCACAGGTTGTGTCGGCCTATGCTCACTGACAGGGGAGTGGCCGGTGTGGGTGGAGGCTCTGTCTGGACACAGTCAGCACGCTGTGTGGCTGTATGTCACAGGTTGTGTCGGCCTATGGTCACTGACGGGGGAGTGGCCGGTGTGGGTGGAGGCTCTGTCTGGACACAGCACAGCGTGTCGCGTTTGGAGGCGGAGCTCATTCCACTAAGCTTATGCAAGAGTGTGTAAGGGTTGCAGGCCAGGGAGCCTGACCTGCCTGTGAGGAGCAGGTCCTTCTCCTGGGGCAAGGCCAGCTCCTAGCACCCTCAACACCCAAATGACACTTGTGGCTTATTAACTGGGACGAATGCGGCAGTAAGAGATACACCAGCACGGCTGGCGGGTGGGTGGGTAAGTGTGTCGTCCTGCGGGCCCCCGCCACCGTCATTAAGCAAAGCTCGGGGGGACGTGGGGCCTCTCTTAAGCCATCCCTGATGACTCGGCCTGCCACTAATGAAGGCGCTGATGAACCCTGTTTGCAAATCGAACAGAATTGATACTCGTTAGTGTTGTTTTTGTTTAGTGACGCCGGTCGGGGTGTCTGTCGCATCCCGTGTGATGCCTGGCCCCCCCCCGCTCCCCTGGTGCTCTTGTTTTCTTCTTGTTTACCTTGTTCCGGGGTCAGCGATCACTCCTGTGCTCTGTGGCTTTGCTGAGTACCACACCGATGAGGGTGGTGGTGTCTGTCCTGAGGTTCCCAGCCTCTTCTCTGCCATGGTCACCTTTGGTAAGGCGGCTTTTTTCAAATGCCATGCGGCACACTGCCGATTGGGAGACGCCGGTCTGAGGCCAGTTACACAAATAGGCTCCCGTGCTGTGCAGCTGCAGCCGTGTCCTCCTCTTGCTCCTCCTGCTCCTGCTCCTCCTGCTCCTGCTCCTCTTCACACGACCGACACACCTCTTGGCAGTCTTTGCAGATCTCGGAGCTTTTGCCTGATCTTTGGTGCTGACTGATTTACAGGGAGATTGTCAAATGCACTTAATCCCACTACATGGTTTCATGCATTACCCCTTTCAAAGTTAATTCAACCAGTAAAAAGATTTAACTTTAGCTCAGTTCTGTTGAGAGAACAGTAAATATTCAGTAATAGGTAATGTTTTTCCGTTTTTATTTTCATTGCCTTTTGTAATGCCTTGGGCAGCTTTGTTACGTATTTTTATAGCGGACAGTGATGAGGCCGTAGTCGGTTACCCACAAGCGCAGTGCCTCCTGCACAGCTGCTGCCAGTGTATAGATCCAAACAGAATGGTTCCATGTAGCCGCAGTGTGTCTCACATCCAGCCTCTATGCAGTTACTCAGTTTGTTTGCAGTAAACAGAGATTTTATCTTGAAAGTGAGAAAGTGTAAGCTGTTGTTAGAGAGGTGTGCGTGCGTGTCTCTCTCTCGCACTGTGGTCCTAGAAGAACATATAGTTGTATATGGATGACATGACGGCTTGCTGATTTATTATATGGCATTCGGGATGAGTCAGCATTGTCGAATATTCAAGAATGTGTCTGGAAAACAATAGTGGTTTATCCGTTAAGTTTTTTTCCGTTGTTTTTGCATGAACTCAACGTGAGCCAATCATAATCGTTTTTGTCCTTGCTGACTATGGTGCATTTGTGAGAAAGTTAACTACAATGAGTGAAGTAAACAAACAAGACATTGATTTTGTCTGCTTTGAATCTACTGGCTCAATTCACAGCAACAAGTGTAAGATTCAAGAGGTTTATTCGTCACATACACAGTTGTACACATACAATATGTAGTGGAATGTGACCCTGGTCACTCAGAGAGGCTGTGCATGATAACAAAATATAGAGAAAAACAAGGAAAAATAATAATATTAGATAGAAAACATATTTGAAATGTTCAGCTGTACATAATCTATACATAAGTGATAGGTAGGAGCTATTGTGCTGTGCAATATAAGTGCAGTGTGCAAGAGGACTGAGGTATGTGCCAACAATTTGGACAGTGTGAAAGCAGTACTCATAGGGTTATGTCAGTGTTACAGTGATTGGAGAGTCACTGTAGAGTCTGGTGGAAGACCTAGAGGCACTGAGCCTCGCCCTGGTTTAGGAGCCTTATGACCTGGAGGAAAAAGCTCCTCCTTGACCTTTGAGTTCTGGTCATAAGGCTGCGGAAGCATTTGCCTGAATTCAGCAGGCAAACCAGAGTTATTGGGGTGGGAGGGGTCCTTGGAGATTTGTTGCTCTGGTCCTACAGCGGCTGGTGTAGATTTCTTGTAGGGAGGGTAAGGCAGATCTGGCGGTTGCAGTGGATCGATGGAGTTAGGGATGGAAGGACAGATGAAGTTCTTAAGTCTCTGGAACACCTTCACGACAAGGGATGTTAAGGCCCAGGGCGATAGTCATTGAGGTTTGAGGGCTTGTTACTCTTTGGAATCGGGACGATTGTGGATTTTTTAAAACACGTCGGTACTACAGACTGAGCCAGAGACTCGTTGAAAATAAGGGTGAACACATCGGCTGTCTCTGAATCTAGAGAATCTGATTGTGCTACTGCTGTAATATTCCTATGTATATTTAGGTTGTCGAATTAAAAATGTTCTGCAGAATTTGTTCTTAAAATTTTAAATAAGTGAATTCATGCACAATATCACATCGCGATATGCAAGTAACTTTGTGATATTAATAAAACAAGAAAGGTAATGAAATTACCTGAAAAACTATAGCCAAATTGAACTTGTATACTAATTGTATGTCAGATAAGTTGGTGTTGCTGCTGCAGGTTGCCAGTGCGTGCTAAATGGTGCCATGTAGATCTACAGGCAGTTGTCAGTGTACCTGTCATTTTGGCACATAACCAGAATGAGCTACTGACCTGTCATTCCCAGTGTAGACAGGCACTGCCAGTGTACCTGTCATTTTGGCACATAACCAGAATGAGCTACTGACCTGTCATTCCCAGTGTAGACGGGCACTGCCAGTGTACCTGTCATTTTGGCACATAACCAGAATGAGCTACTGACCTGTCATTCCCAGGATAGACAGGCACTGCCAGTGTACCTGTCATTTTGGCACATAACCAGAATGAGCTACTGACCTGTCATTACCAGTGTAGACAGGCACTGCCAGTGTACCTGTCATTTTGGCACATAACCAGAATGAGCTACTGACCTGTCATTCCCAGTGTAGACAGGCACTGCCAGTGTACCTGTCATTTTGGCACATAACCAGAATGAGCTACTGACCTGTCATTCCCAGTGTAGACAGGCACTGCCAGTGTACCTGTCATTTTGGCACATAACCAGAATGAGCTACTGACCTGTCATTCCCAGTGTAGACAGGCACTGCCAGTGTACCTGTCATTTTGGCACATAACCAGAATGAGCTACTGACCTGTCATTCCCAGTATAGACGGGCACTGCCAGTGTACCTGTCATTTTGGCACATAACCAGAATGAGCTACTGACCTGTCATTCCCAGTGTAGACAGGCACTGCCAGTGTACCTGTCATTTTGGCACATAACCAGAATGAGCTACTGACCTGTCATTCCCAGTGTAGAAAGGCACTGCCAGTGTACCTGTCATTTTGGCACATAACCAGAATGAGCTACTGACCTGTCATTCCCAGTGTAGACAGGCACTGCCAGTGTACCTGTCATTTTGGCACATAACCAGAATGAGCTACTGACCTGTCATTCCCAGTATAGACAGGCACTGCCAGTGTACCTGTCATTTTGGCACATAACCAGAATGAGCTACTGACCTGTCATTCCCAGTGTAGACAGGCACTGCCAGTGTACCTGTCATTTTGGCACATAACCAGAATGAGCTACTGACCTGTCATTCCCAGTGTAGACAGGCACTGCCAGTGTACCTGTCATTTTGGCACATAACCAGAATGAGCTACTGACCTGTCATTCCCAGTGTAGACATGCACTGCCAGTGTACCTGTCATTTTGGCACATAACCAGAATGAGCTACTGACCTGTCATTCCCAGGATAGACAGGCACTGCTGCTAGGTCGGTTCTGTTTGGCTGTAGCTTATGTTGGGTATATTTTCAGCTACTTTTTTTGCTTGATAGGTTTTGTAATATTTATCTCAAATATCGCAATGTCATTTTTTCCCCCACCATCGTTCATTTCTGATTGGCTGCTTGTAACATTTCAGGTTACGCTTTTGCGGCAGTGAGTGTCGTCTCATTTTGTATGGAAATAAATGACTGGAGTCACCTATAAACCAGAGAAGTATTGATAGGTTTGTGTTGTTAAAAAGTAAAGAAATCGCCGTTCACCACCACTGCCCAAGGCACGAGGCTATTAAACGTCTTTGTGTGCTACTGCACTTCAGCTAACTTCAGTTTAATTTAATTTCTGTTTAATTTAATTTATTCAAGGTGCTTATTCTTTTATATCAGTGAGTAATATTTTATTTTGTATGTAAAGAAATACTTATTTTGATGCATTATTTGATTGGAATAATCATCTGCTGGCTAAAAGATGTCCTGCCACTGGGCACCTCTCTGTCTGTCTGTCTCTCTGTCTGTCTGTCTCTCTCTCTCTGTCTGTCTCTGTCTGTCTCTCTCTCTCTCTGTCTGTCTCTGTCTGTCTCTCTCTCTCTCTGTCTCTCTCTGTCTGTCTGTCTCTCTCTCTGTCTGTCTGTCTGTCTGTCTCTCTCTGTCTCTGTCTGTCTGTCTCTCTCTCTCTGTCTCTCTCTAGTCCTAATGAAATGTTCAGGTAATGAGCAAGTAGAAAATACTGTCTTTGCACATCACCCTTAAACGGAAGTTGTGCGCCTGGGAGATGTCAGGTCTGGGATAAGATGGCGTTGTCTCTCTCTGATGCTGCATGCTGTAGTGTGACACTGATTCACAGGCTGAGCACCTGTACTTAGGGACAGCTCTGCGTATGGACACTGTCTCACATGAAATTGAAGAAGCAGCCTCCTTAGTCTTACTCCTACAGATCAACTTACCTCCATGCCCTACCTTTTCGTGTGCCTGCCATGCTCACACTGTTCCCCGTGTGCGTGCCATGCTCTTGCTGCCCCCCTCGCTCTCCATCCCCGTCCTGATCCTGTAGATTAGGCCCTCACCCTCGTGTGCCTGGCATGCTCTTACTGCCCCTCTCCTGTCCTCCTGTCAGTGCGCCCCACCAGTCTGTGTGCCCGCCTTTCTCTCAGCACCCTCACCTTCCCGTCTGCCCTCCTCGCTCTCCGTGCCCCCTGCCTGCCCGCCTTACTCTCAGTGCGCCCCACCAGTCCGTGTGCCCACCTCACTCTCCGTGCCCCCTGCCTGCCCGCCTTACTCTCAGTGCGCCCCACCTGTCCGTGTGCCCGCCTCTCTCTCAGCACCCTCACCTTCCCGTCTGCCCCCCTCGCTCACGTGCCCCCTGCCTGCCCGCCTTACTCTCAGTGCGCCCCACCAGTCCGTGTGCCCGCCTCTCTCTCAGCACCCTCACCTTCCCGTCTGCCCCCCTCGCTCACGTGCCCCCGCACTGAAGTGCTGCTGCCTTTTGTTTCTGCTCGCGTTGTGGTTATTAGCCCAGCAGCCTTGCCCTAGGGACCGAGGTCCTTCCCCTGGGGGGCCAGAGTGTGGAAAACTAAGCCCCACTAGAGGAGGGGGCCAAACCCTGTGCCCTGTGTTCCCCCATAGGCACACATGGGAATATCGGGCACACGGGGGTGGATGTGTGCTCAGGCTAGTAACGGTCAGGTGTTTCTTCATGCTTGTATTTTATGGTGTAATGTCTTAATTGGTAGGATCTTGTTTTTCTTGTGTTTCACGATGGTTTTGTCCCATATTTCCCATATCAAGTCACTACTGTTAGTTCTGTTATTTAACGGAATATGAGCTACATTTTACATTTATCGTGGTAATAATATATATATAACAGCAAATAGACTTTGTGGTTCTTCTGTTTCTCCCTCTTCCTGCTGTCATTTTGATTGTCTGATTGTCCTTTTGCTGTTCTCAGTAGTTTCCCGCTTTTCTTTATTTTTGCAGGAGTTCTTCGAGCATGCAAAGAAACTGTGGGATGATGAAGGAGTGAAGGCCTGCTTCGAGAGATCCAACGAGTACCAGCTCATCGACTGTGCGCAGTAGTGAGTGTCTGCCTCCTAGTGGCCGCCCCTGGGCCATGTCTGTCTGTCAGTCCACCTTCGAAATAAGCAGCAGAGGGGCCTTCACCTTCCTCCAGTGCTTTACGTACAAAGCAGTCGCTCTGCAAAGACACCGTGCAGTGGGTTCCTCTGTGTCCACTCTCTGTCAGGACGGTGCATTCGGGCTGCACTTTGGCCGTCGGTTTGAAGTGGCACAAATAAACAGCCGAAACGATGAACCGTTTCCAGGAGCAGAGAGCAGATGGCGGGAGGCGTGTTTAGTCCAGGGTGTTTTGGTCGCCCTCTTTCGGCATCATCGGTAGCCCCTTCCACACATGGGGCGCCTCCTTGCCGCACTCACTAAGGGAACCGTACTGTAGGGGGCGCTCTGCTCAACTGCTGCCATTCGTAGTTGGCATCCCAAGGTGGCAGTTGGCGAGCTTTAACGGTGCACACTGCCGTGGTCACCGTATCCTAGCAACCAAAGGCAGGGTGCTGGCTGACCTTGCTCTCCATAGCTGTGTTCCCAGATCTCGGCTGCAGTCGTCCTGGACTGAATGACTGACTTTTACTCTTCCTCCAAGAGCTCAGTGATGACCCCCAAGCTGCAACAGCAGCAGTGACCCTGCGTGAGGCGCTGTCCTGCCTGTTAGCTTTTCTCAGTTACCTGCTTGGAAAAGACTCAATGTTTAATAGTAAATACTAAATGCCTTGTTTTTCTGGTTCATAATCATCCGTTTGCGGTCATAGGAGGAAGTTCGGTTTGCAGACGCCACCTGTATAAGCAGCTTCCTGTTTCCTCCTCCTCTCCTCTCCTCATTCAAATACATGAAGGAGATGTGATGAAATTACCGTCCTTTGGACCTGTGGACAATCACTGGCAACTTTTGGTTTTCCTTTGATCCTATATCCGCTGTGGTGGGGAATGGGGTGTGTCACGTCCGGTCTCCTTCCATATGCGGACAGGGAACGTGTTGCCCCGTAACAGGGAGTGCTGAAGGACCTGACCTGATCTCCATTTCATGGGGTGACCGTGATGATGATGCAATGGATGTTTGTAAATGTGAAGTACAAAGCAAAGATGGTAACCAGGGGCAAAGCAAACAGACGAGTCCTTCCTCTTTCCTTTGGTTTTATCTTATTGTTTACTTTTATAGTTCATTATTGCATGTTTTCATCTACATTTTGTAATATGGGCAAAAAAATCCAGACTTATGTAAAACCTTTCAGTAAGATTGCAACCCCTCCCAGTGTCACATAAACAGCATTTCCCACAATTCTGCTCATTCAGCTGCCATCTCCCTCCCGTGGCCATGTGCTCTTTATTGCACGAGATGTGTGCGGCTCACAGAAAGACCCTCAGAGCTTCGCCAGCTGATTCCGACCACGTGGGTCCTTCCCGTTTGCAGTGGGCTATCTCAGCCCTCTTCTCGCTACTCTCGGAAATGGCATATTGGCTCCAGGTCCTAAGATACCAATGGCTATCACATGATTAATCGCCAGAGGAAACTGTGGCACGCTCATGCCATCCCTCTGCTCTCCGCCCATCCCCCTCCCTCTGCTCTCCTGTAGTTTTGATGCGCATCCTTATCTCCCGCTGGCTCCCTCTGCTCTCCTGTAGTTTTGATGCGCATCCTTATCTCCCGCTGGCTCCCTCTGCTCTCCTGTAGTTTTGATGCGCATCCTTATCTCCCGCTGGCTCCCTCTGCTCTCCTGTAGTTTTGATGCGCATCCTTATCTCCCACTGGCTCCCTCTGCTCTCCTGTAGTTTTGATGCGCATGGTTATCTCCCGTTGGCTCCCTCTGCTCTCCTGTAGTTTTGATGCGCCTTCCTTATCTCCCGATGGCTCCCTCTGCTCTCTTGTAGTTTTGATGCGCATCCTTATCTCCCGATGGCTCCCTCTGCTCTCCTGTAGTTTTGATGCGCATCCTTATCTCCCGATGGCTCCCTCTGCTCTCCTGTAGTTTTGATGCGCATCCTTATCTCCCGCTGGCTCCCTCTGCTCTCCTGTAGTTTTGATGCGCATCCTTATCTCCCGCTGGCTCCCTCTGCTCTCCTGTAGTTTTGATGCGCATCCTTATCTCCCGATGGCTCCCTCTGCTCTCCTGTAGTTTTGATGCGCATCCTTATCTCCCGATGGCTCCCTCTGCTCTCCTGTAGTTTTGATGCGCATCCTTATCTCCCGCTGGCTCCCTCTGCTCTCCTGTAGTTTTGATGCGCATCCTTATCTCCCGCTGGCTCTCTCTGCTCTCCTGTAGTTTTGATGCGCAACCTTATCTCCCGCTGGCTCCCTCTGCTCTCCTGTAGTTTTGATACGCATCCTTATCTCCCGATGGCTCCCTCTGCTCTCCTGTAGTTTTGATGCGCATCCTTATCTCCCGATGGCTCCCTCTGCTCTCCTGTAGTTTTGATGCGCATCCTTATCTCCCGCTGGCTCTCTCTGCTCTCCTGTAGTTTTGATGCGCATCCTTATCTCCCGATGGCTCCCTCTGCTCTCCTGTAGTTTTGATGCGCATCCTTATCTCCCGCTGGCCCCCTCTGCTCTCCTGTAGTTTTGATGCGCATCCTTATCTCCCGATGGCTCCCTCTGCTCTCCTGTAGTTTTGATGCGCATCGTTATCTCCCGTTGGCTCCCTCTGCTCTCCTGTAGTTTTGATGCGCATCCTTATCTCCCGCTGGCTCCCTCTGCTCTCCTGTAGTTTTGATGCGCATCCTTATCTCCCGCTGGCTCCCTCTGCTCTCCTGTAGTTTTGATGCGCATTGTTATCTCCCGTTGGCTCCCTCTGCTCTCCTGTAGTTTTGATGCGCATCCTTATCTCCCGCTGGCTCCCTCTGCTCTCCTGTAGTTTTGATGCGCATCCTTATCTCCCGATGGCTCCCTCTGCTCTCCTGTAGTTTTGATGCGCATCCTTATTGCCTGTTGCCAGTTGATGATTTGAGCCTGCCCACGGCACTTGTGCTTTCCTGACCTCTGCCCTGTTACCCGGCTTCACAGCTGGCTGGGGGTGGCTGCTGGGTGTCTCTGTCACGGGACCCTGACAGCTGGCCAACGGTGGCAGCACCGCTGTGATAATGGGGGTCATTGTCACTAGCTGCAGTGCTCAGTTGGTCCTGGGGCAAGGGCCGTGCCCCTGCTAATCTGATGCTTCGCTTTGATTGGCTGTTCTGACGAGTACTTTGTAATATCGGCAGGTTTTATTTGTCACCTTTTTTTGGCCCCACATCTTGAACTCTGGGGACAATGTTGCACTGTACATTGTAGAACATTACTTAAAAATGCCATCAGTGAAACTTGCAAAGCTGTTAAGAGTCAAGTACTTATTGTCTAAGTTGATGTATATCGTCCTTGGTATAGCTTGCTAACTGTGCTTTCTCAAGAATATGCATCACATTCGATAAATCCGTAAAATAAAAATGCAGGTAAAATGTGTAATGGTAAGTTGTATTAACTAGTAATAAGTAAGCTAGTGTGTTTTGAAAGTCAGAGAGGTGGGTACTGTGATATTTTTAAACCTTTAAATATCATAATACTTCAGTCTGTGTCTTGTCATATGTCGATGGGCGCTAATGCCACCCTGGCCAGGCCCCATGCCGCCTCCACCACCCAAACCCTGGTTCTGCCCCCCGAACCCTGGCTCTGTCACGGCCTCCGTGTGCCGCCTGCTGTCTGGACCAGGCAGCCAATGAGCATCACCTCCTATAAAAGTCAGAATCTGCCCGTCAGGGCCTTTGAGTTCCGCACAAGGATGCTGAATATACTGTAGATGTTGTTTTCTGATAGCAGCCAAATATAGCTTAGTGTGATTACAAAGGCAGCGCTGTTACAAGAACAGCCTCATTATATGTCTAAAATGGGCTCCCAGTCACACTGATCGGCCGGTTCTGCGCACTGGTTACATGGTGGAGGGTGTGGGGCAGCATTTCGTACCATCCTGTGCCTCACAATGATCGCAGGCCCCAAAATTAGCCCTGCAGTTTGCATCATCAATAGTACTTTGTGACTTGGGAATGATCCACACTCTGACGGACCCAGTTTAAACTGTTTCTCCCAGATGTAGGTTCAGCATTGATTTCCAGGGACTTTCTGTATACCATCTGAATAACCAGATAACAGTAATGGCCTCTCTCTCAGGCTACCAGCAGGCCTGGTTTGTGTATTTAAGCAGGAGAATAAAAGTGAGTGCTTGTTAGCTGACGTGTTTGTAAGGTACAGTGTGCTAAATACTAATTAGTCGCATTTGTAAAATACACATATTAGTAGCATTTGTAAAAAATACATAGCTGGTTTTTCTAGTTCATGATAATCAAATATGTATGAAGTCCACTTTTTTTCTTCTCCCGTTTTTTTCTTCTATCGTTTGTGGAGAAATGGTGTCTAATTCCTAGGAAAGTATCGTACTTTGCTTACGTTTGGTTGGCTTTTGGCCACTAGCCAATGAGGGGTGGGGATAGGCGCCTGCTGAGCCGGCCGGCCCTCACTGCCCCCCCAGCGTGGGCTGCCCCCCCCCCCCCCAGCTTATGTAAACTGCCTGTGCAGTGCAGCCAGGCCAGTGCTGCTATTTTTAGCCACTGAACTGCAAAGCTCAAAAAGGGGCCGAGCATCACGTGTGCAGCTGAATCAAAGGGAGGATCCCAGCCTGCCCTCACGGCAAACAAAGGAAGGTCAGAGGCACAAGGTGAAGCGGCCTGCCCTCTGCACGGCAAACAAAGGAAGGTCAGAGGCACAAGGTGAAGCGGCCCGTAACGATGGCTCACTTGTCTCCACGCAGCCAGCGTCTGGGATATATGGAACTTTCTGTGTGATTCCTGTTTTCTCAGAAGCGGTAGTGTTAGCAGTGCATGTGTGCGGTGAGGGAGCTCCCTCCAGGGCAGGAGAGGAAACAGCCCAGGGTTCGAGCGGTCTGCTTGTGGCCTTCGCCAGCTGTTGTGTGGGGTCTCCGCCCCCCCAGGCCCATGAGCAGGATAGACCGCCTTAGCGCAATGCACAAACAGGATGTTCAGCAGTGTCAAGCACTGAGGGCAACGCACACTGCAGAGCAACGGCTTTATGCGGTGAGGACGGTGCAATCTGTAGAAAGATGCCATCATGCTTTTTGGACGGTGTGCGCCGTGGTGAGGATGGTGCATGCTACAGAGAGATGGCGTTACACAGTGAGGACAGTGTGCACCATGGTGAGGGCAGTGTGCACCACGGAGAGACTGCGCTACGCAGTGAGAATGGTGTGCACCGCAAAGAGGTGACGTTGTGCGGTGAGGATGTGCACACCATTGAGAGATGGCGTTACACGGTGAGAACAGTGTGTACTGCGGAGAGACGGCGTTCGACAGCTCAAACTAGCAGAGAGACTGTGTTACACTGCAGAGAGACTGTGTTACACTGCAAAGACGGAGCAGACCATGGAGAGATGCCGTTGGACAGTGTACACGGCGGAGAGATGGCGTTATGTGGAGAGGATGGCCAAGAACACAGAGACTGTGTTGTGCAGTGAGAACATCACACACCACAGAGAGCATTACGTGGTGAGGACGGCGCTCACCATGGAGAGACTGCACTGGACGGCGCTCACCATGGAGAGACTGCACTGGACGGTCCGCACCTTGGAGAGACTGCACTGGACGGCGCTCACCATGGAGAGACTGCACTGGACGGTCCGCACCTTGGAGAGACTGCACTGGACGGCGCGCACCATGGAGAGACTGCACTGGATGGCACGCACCATGGAGAGACTGCACTGGACGGCGCGCACCATGGAGAGACTGCACTGGACGGCGCGCACCATGGAGAGACTGCACTGGACGGCGCGCACCATGGAGAGACTGCACTGGACGGCGCTCACCATGGAGAGACTGCACTGGACGGTCCGCACCTTGGAGAGACTGCACTGGACGGCGCGCACCATGGAGAGACTGCACTGGATGGCGCGCACCATGGAGAGACTGCACTGGACGGCGCGCACCATGGAGAGACTGCACTGGATGGCGCGCACCATGGAGAGACTGCACTGGATGGCACGCACCATGGAGAGACTGCACTGGACGGCGCGCACCATGGAGAGACTGCACTGGACGGCGCGCACCATGGAGAGACTGCACTGGACGGCGCTCACCATGGAGAGACTGCATTGGACGGTGCACACAACCCGGAGCAATGGCGTTACGCTGTCAGCTGGAGGCATTCGCGTCCTGTCCCCACCTGCCTGTGCCCATTTCTGTCCACGGTCCACCATGCTGAAGCAGCACGTTGGCCTGCTGTCAGATTCCTGTGCAGAGTGGTCCTTGGTTTTCGACCGTGTTCCTCCTGACTGTCTCCCTCACAGCCATGCTCAAGCTCTGTTGCTGGGCTCTGTGCATCTCTTTCCAGTTCCTGAAATCTTTGTCCGTAATTCCTTAAGATGCCGTCAGTTTCTCTTGTGGCTTTCTTTAACTTCCTCTCTCCCTACGTATTCCCAGTTAAAACTGCATTGGCTGCCTTGAGCATTCACACCTGTGCAGTCGATTTGGGTTGGGGCTGCGTCAGGTGGGACAGGGCAGGTCGGACGAGCTGGGCCTCCACCACGCCAGACCTGCTCCCAAGCTGAGCAGGAGTGCCAGCGTTGCATGAGAGCCAGAAGCTAAAAGCAGGCAGGGTCGACAGCAGGAAGCTACTCTCTGAACACAGATGTGCGCCCCCTGGAGGAAGCTGCAGGCAGCACAAGCAGAGGCTAGCAGAGCAGATAACCTCGCGTGATGAGGCAAGGCGGCCTCTGAGGCTGCAGCCCTCATGCAGCCTTCACTGGGCCTTTATTGTTTTATTCGTATTTTTGGTTATGGATGGATTGAGTTAAAACTCATTATCAGAGTGTCCAGGATCCTCCATGGAACTAACAGTCATTGTAAAAGGTCATTTAGAGTGCAAAGTGCATCTTTGGGAGCCTGGACTTTTACCCCTGATTAATGAAAGGAAATTTACCTGCTGTCATTGTATGGCAGAGGAACACAGGGAATTTCTCTGCAGTCCTCAAGCAGAAGCGTGCTTTAACAGATGTCTTTTCCTCTCTGACTGTGTTAAATAAGGTACTTTCCATTACAGTATATAAAATATTGCTTTATAATTGGTTCATGTTCCCACTAACAGATAAAGTAATAATTGCTGCTAAGTGCATTTCCCCCCCCAAACGAAATCGGCCCCGGTTTTTATGTGAAGTCGTCGTCCTGATGTGGGGTGTCTGTGGCTGCTGTTCAGCTGTGGGAGCTGCCAGTGCGAGCTGGCAGTGCCAGCGGTGTGGCACCCCTTGGCCCTGCAGGATCTCCACGTTCCAGTGTGACCTGGCAATGCCGGCGGTGTGGCACCCCTTGGCCCAGCAGGATCTCCACGTTCCAGTGTGAGCTGGCGGTGTGGCACCCCTTGGCCCTGCAGGATCTCCACGTGCCAGTGTGAGCTGCCAGTGCCGGCGGTGTGGCACCCCTTGGCCCTGCAGGATCTCCACGTTCCAGTGCGAGCTGGCAGTGCCGGCGGTGTGGCACCCCTTGGCCCTGCAGGATCTCCACTTTCCCATCAGAGGCTGCTTGATGCACAGCCTTGCTTTCTTCTGCCCCAAACCACTGCTAGCCAGAGCAGCTTCATCTGCTTCGCTCTGGCTTTGTTTAATCGTGTTTTCAGGAGCACCGCCCTTCTCAGGCTTATATTTAGAAAGCAGCTTCCCCACCGCTGCGCAGGGATTCCTGTGCCGCATCTGGGTGCCTTTCTGTGACTGCTTAATGTACCTGCCAGCGGCGAGTGACTGTCCCTGTCCTGTGCAGACAGTCCTTCACCCTGCTGCCTGCCATGGTGGGAGATCTGCAGTACCAGCTGTGCTCTTTCTGAACAGCTGCTTAAGAAAATATGTTCTGCGTGGAGCCGTGTTGTTTTACAGAAGTCGTCCTTTTCCTCCTTTAAATCGAGGCAGTTTGATGTGGTGTGCCTGGGTTGTCCAGTTATGGCTGCACCTTTTGGACCTGAATTTTGAGCCTAGCACACCAGCAGTCACGGGACTGTATCTGCAGTAATGATGGCACCGTAATGTTGACTGGGACGCCATGAAGTCCATTGGTGGGCCCTCTAGGTCAGCAAACTGGATTTTCTCGTGGGACCAGTTCGCTTACTCGTGTTGCAGCTCCAACCCAGGGGTGACTTAGCATCGGGTTGTAACGGATCAGCGCAACTTGCCTAAATGGAGGCTACTTTAGAGTCCATGTCACGTATGAGCGAGATCACAGCTTTGCTGAATGCTAATGATCAGCTGCTCTTTGTGGCCTGGCACCCGGAACTGGGCCTTTGCAATATGGAAACTATCGATCATGCTACTAATCAGTAACAGCACGCTATTCTTATGCATTCCACGGGATGATCGAACGAGCAGCGGCAGACTGAATCAGTAACGGGCCGCTATTCTTATGCATTCGACGGGATAGTCGGACGAGCAGCGGCAGACTGAATCAGTAACGGGCCGCTATTCTTATGCATTTGATGGGATAGTCGGACCAGCCACAGCAGACTGAATCAGTAACGGGCCGCTATTCTTATGCATTCCACGGGATAGTCGGACGAGCAGCGGCAGACTGAATCAGTAACGGGCCGCTATTCTTATGCATTTGATGGGATAGTCGGACCAGCCACAGCAGACTGAATCAGTAACGGGCCGCTATTCTTATGCATTTGATGGGATAGTCGGACCAGCCACAGCAGACTGAATCAGTAACGGGCCGCTATTCTTATGCATTCGACGGGATAGTCGGACGAGCAGCGGCAGACTGAATCAGTAACGGGCCGCTATTCTTATGCATTTGATGGGATAGTCGGACCAGCCACAGCAGACTGAATCAGTAACGGGCCGCTATTCTTATGCATTCCACGGGATGATCGAACGAGCAGCGGCAGGCTGAATCAGTAACTGGCCACTATTCTTATGCATTTGACGGGATAGTCGGACGAGCAGCGGCAGGCTGAGCAGCTCCTCGCTGTGCGGCCCGTGCAATGACCATACTTAGCTGCCACCTGACCGCATATCCCATGGCACATGCACCTTCAGGAAGTATTGTCACTGTGCCTTTGGTGCACCTAACCTTGACCCTCCATGCAGAGCCCCTGACGCTGTCCCTACCAAGGACCTCAGTATTTCAGTGACTCAGGAGTGCTGCCACACACACATTTATTCATTTAGCAGTAGGACTTCAGAAAGGTCCCACAAAGTGAAGGAGCCATGTCCAGTCTCCTCCACGTTGCCATGCCGGCCCGATATCCTGCCTTAGCATAGACAAGCAGGAACCTCTTCCTTCTTGTCTGGCTGATGGTGTGGGAATGCTGGGTGGCTTCAGGGGCCTGCTGGACTCCCCTGCCATCCCCCCCCCCCCCCGCCACTCCCCAGCTAGTGCAGCAGTGATCTCTTATTACTACATTTATTAACGGTGAAAGATGATTTGTCTGCTGTGCATGTTGTAGGAGCTATATTTGGACCGATAGTGTGCTGCCAATAGCAGTGCACGCATAGCAGATGCCGAATGTGGGATAATTATAACCTGCGTTTCTGTGGGGGACGTTACTAAAAATAAAGGGCATTGTTGAAAGAGATGGGGCCGTGATTGGCCGCGTCTGCCTGGGAGCTGTCGGGGCTGATTTACGGCATGCTGGCTTTCCCAGAACCCTCCCTCGCTGCTCCACGCCGCACACGCAGGCACCGGTCCCGGGACCGGTCACACCCCCTCCCCCACACAGGAAAATACCATTCCACACATCCGAAGATGACTGTGTGACGCTGCCAATCAGGAGGTGGCAGACTAGTGGATGGGTCTCTTGAGAAAGTCTTTTATGTCGCCTAAGGACTTTGCTGTGGGAGCTGTCAGATTGGCCAGTGCTGCCAGTAATGCATCAGCTCTGGCCTGTTAGGACTTCTGTGGGTTTAATGGGAGGACCAAGCACTGATTGCATGAGGGGGTTGTGGGAGTTACTTGATGAGACTGAGCTCTTAACTCCCTGGGGTCGGCGGTCCCGCCGGCGGGATCTGACAGAAATTTCGCCAAACCGTTTAAATAACTCTGTGAGTTTTTGTCATATACATATTTTAAAAACACCCTCAGAAACCTTGGACGGTCTACTTTTCAAATATATATAGGTAGAAACTAAATATGTTTTTACAGCTTCGTGATACGAATAGAAAGAACAAGAGTGACTGACTTAAGCGTCTGCGTCTCGAAGCAGCTCTGATCGCCCACCCACTTGCAAATCGCGCTATTCGCATGATAATAACATGATAATCCGACAGTTAGTATTGGGTAAAGAAATATGTGAATACGCCCATTGTGACCAAAATAAACAAGAGCACATGTCTGGGTAGTGTTTACACTGATCGGCTACAATATAGCACACGGATACGTCTCTGCCGCTGAAGCTTTGTGCCAAGGTTGCCATTTTCAGCAGCGAATCTCATACCTGGCTCAGTGGGCTAAGCCTGTGTGCCTGTAATCACACGATCGCCGTTTCAAACCCAGTCTATTTAGAACGTGAATAGCGATCTTCCGCTGAGAGCGGTCCTACACGCTCCCGATGCAAGTAAAACAAAGAAAGGTGACACGGTTTGCTTTTTTGCCTATTTAACCTAATTTTATAAACTTTAATACTTCCGAAAATGGAAGTTTTGAAAAGAAGACAGATAACGGATTTAGTCAGTGTTTTTTTCATGATTCCACATGATTTCAGCGAGATATAAACTGAAATACATGAGAAAGATACACGGTCGACGATGCCCTCGTCCCCAGAGCGTTAATAATAGTCACTGCATCATATTTATCGCTTTCTATATTTATATGGTCACAGTTTTTCATTTTTGATTCCATCTACCAATAAACTGTGAAAGGGATTTTATTGTTGCTACTTTTCTTGCGTTTCAAACTGCCTTTCCAAAGTGATGGGTGTGGGGTGCAGTGACATTCCAGACTGATGGGCCATTGACAGTATGCAAACTACTACATGTGTGAGGACACCTATCTCATCAATATTCATTGTGCAGGCCACTGACTTTGAGAAAAAGAGTGTCACTCCAAAGTTGTAACACTTTAGTAATCAAACCACATAAAATTTCAGAATGTCTCTTTCTCCTATGTGTAGCCAACCCCTGTGTCTATAAGCTTCAGAGCTCAAAAGTCTTACCTAGAAATGTCTATAATGTGATTTTTTACAATTTATCAGCATGACTGAAAATAGGTTTTTGAAAAGCATATGTTTAAAGTTGATTTTAACAAAAAATAGAAATAGAATAACATTCTAAGTGGTCTCAGATTATTGGCACATGTAACACTTTGGGATAAAGATTATGGTCTCAGATTATTAAAAGCACATGTAACACTTTGGGATAAATGTTTTTTTAGATAGGTGAAATGTCAAGGCATGTCAGACTACCCCGAAAGTGCAAAAGAGGCCTGAGGTTGTGTTGGGGTGGCACCTATTGGCTGTATAATACCCCCCCATGAGCCTGAGTACCAGGCCATTGGGCTGGTTTGATGCTTTCTGACATCAGCTTTTCATTTGCTCCAGTCCCCCAGCAAAGCTTGTCTGCACAGCTGTGCAAGGCCATCGTTTCTGTCTTTCTGACTGATTGAGTTCGTTGTGTGAACGTGTTTCGAACTGACTGCCGCATGCCCGTCGGACAGTCTGCCCAGAATCTGCCATGCAGCCGGCTGTCCAGGCCACAGGCCTGCTGGGGCTCCCCGTCAACAGCAGCTGATAGCCCGGATGCTTCTCAGGTTCCTGCGTGTCCGTAGCTCTGTCGACGCAAGCGCGTCACTCTTTGGGACTCCGCCTGCCTGCTCTGCCAGGGCCCTGGGAAGGAGGTGCCCACAGGCTCACCGGAGGAGGAGGCCGCCGTCTCGCTCCAGTGATGACAAATGGCTGTTTTATGTAATCGCACACATGAAGGAAGACAAAAATAGCACAGGCCGGGTTTGTCTGCCCTCTGCTGGTGCATTCTTCAGAGCACGTAAAATGTCTCCTGCAGAACCCAGAGGGTTTAGAAATGCTCGTCCACCACCAGAGAGGGCGTTCTTGTGGCATCTGACCTCCTGAATCACAGAGAGCCTCGGGACACCAGGAAAAATTAAAATCTTGACAGAATGAATTTTGAAGTTTGAATAGGCTGTGCCTCTACTGATTTGATCTAGATTTGACTGGGTTGGCTACTTTCAGACATTCGAGAAGGAAAAAGTGACGTTCCAGCATGGTTTCTCATTTGCTGTGAGAATAGCAAAGGGTAACGTGCAGGTTCTCGGCGCGATGCCACAGGTATTCGGCAGGTACTTGGGGCAAGCGACTGGTACTTGAAATAAGCTGCAGGCTTGCTGCAACCATCCACGGATTTGGCTTTTTAATAAATACTCTTTTGTTATGTCCCTACAGCTTTTTGGACCGAATTGACTCTGTCAGTCAGAATGACTACACACCAACAGACCAGGTATGTGGCCTGAGTGTAGCGTCTGATGGGACCTTGTCCTGTGGCTTTCAGATGTGAACAACAGTGTCAGGTAACACATCTACACCTATGAAATGATAATGATCGGTGTCCTTTTGTGAACTTGCAGGACTTACTTCGTTGCCGAGTTTTGACTTCAGGGATTTTCGAAACGCGATTTCAAGTAGACAAAGTGAACTTTCAGTAAGTATCTCCGCAGTTCATGTAATGGAAGTTTGTTGCGCTTTTATGGTGTGAACGCAATACAAGGAAGGTGTACAGCCAGTGTGGTCCCCTTAATGCTGATTTACTGATTAATGCTTCACTAGGTGATGTTCATTAGACTTTGAAATGGCTGAAATAAGTCTGTCTGTCCACAATATCCTGCCGTTCATAACCGAAATAATTTGGCATGTAATTGTTTAATTGTAGCTTTGTGTGTAGAGGTACAGCTGAATTAACTTAGAATTAGAATTAACTTAATTGTTTTGGTGATCAACGGTCATTGTTGACACACCACAGGACACAGTGCACAACAACGAAAATGTGTCCTCTGCATTTAACCCATATGTGCCAATGTGACATAGCAGCCCGGGGAGCAGTGCTTGGGGGCGGTACCTTGTTCAGGTGCCAGCTCAGCTGATGTTTAGCCATACTGTGGGTGACAGAATATGGCTCCCAGGAAGTAACCTCTCTCTCCCCCCCCCCCCCCCCCCCCCCAGTATGTTTGACGTCGGCGGCCAGAGAGATGAACGGAGGAAGTGGATCCAGTGCTTTAACGGTACGCCCCCTACAGGACAGCAAGTGAAACGCAGCCCTGCATAGAGCTCCTGGTTATGCCCCCTGCTCTACCTATGGCCCATGGTGGCCACGTGTCCTTAACCCTTGGGGTTGTCAGTACAAGCCTGCAGATTCGCTGAGCGCCCGCATTCGATGTGGGGCGTGGTTTACTTTGTCTCACCTGAACAGGCCCTCTGGGCTTCCCCACTGTATCCGCACTGCATCACTGCGGATTCCCTGAGCGCCCCCATTCCATGTGGGGCGTGGTTTTCCCTCTGGGCTTCCCAACTATATCCACACTGCATCACCCATCTAGGCTGATTCCATGGAAATGATGCCTTTGTATTTGTGATTCTTTCCTCTGCTATTACAGTTGATATTATAAGGAGGTACATGCTCTGTTAAAAGATGTCGTTTGTGAACCTGAACGTAACCCGTGAGGTCCTTAATGTCCATCTCGGTCCGCTCTGCCCCTAGACGTCACTGCCATCATCTTCGTGGTGGCCAGCAGCAGCTACAACATGGTCATACGGGAGGACAACAACACCAACCGGCTGCGCGAGGCACTCGACCTCTTCAGAAGCATCTGGAACAACAGGTGCCTGCTGAGTGCTGCCCCCTGTGGCCACAGGGGCACACACACTCGCACTCGCCAGCAGTCCTGACCCTAGGGACACGTTTAGCTGACCTGCACTCGCTTATCCTTTGAGTTGCACTGGGCAGACAGCTTAACAATAAGTGTGTTCATTTTATTTGCCATTGGGGACGATGTGAACGTCCTGTAGGCTGCGGAATCTTTGCAGTGTGAGGTTTTTGCTCCTCAGTGAGAGATGGCAGCCTGACCCCCCCGGTTCATGGCCCCCCCTTCTAAGCGTGTCCAGAGCTCCTGCCTTTGCCTTCTCCTCATTAATTATTCTCCCTTCCTTTTTACCAGGTGGCTACGCACCATTTCTGTCATCTTGTTTCTCAACAAACAGGACATGCTAGCTGAGAAGGTCTTAGCAGGAAAGTCCAAAATTGAAGACTACTTCCCAGAGTATGCTCGCTACACCGTACCAAGTGAAGGTGTGTGCAGCGCCCTCCACTGCCCCCTGCTGGTGGCAGTAATGTTTCCTAAGGAACCTCCTTTGCATCTTGGGCTCCTTATTTGCATGCGTGTCTTTGTCTCCTTCAAAAGTTATGTTGGTCAACAATACTAGTTTGAAGAGTCCAGCTGGTCTTTTGAACACTCTGAGTGGTTGTGAGCTGCAGTATTTGATGCTTTGAGACTCTTCTGTTTGTCCTCCTGCGATGGCCCTGTTGTCCTCACCATGTGTCCCCTCTTGCCCCAGCAACTCCAGTTCCCGGGGAGGACCCAAAGGTCACCAGAGCCAAGTTCTTTATCCGGGATGAGTTTCTGGTGAGCATCGATTCAGGCCGTTCTTGTCGTCTAAGAATAGCAGCCATTCTCGTCCTGCTCTGGTGGGCTGGCCACGCCCCTCTGCGCCTGCTGTGAGCTGATTGGTTCATCCTGTTTCCCAGAGGATCAGCACAGCCAGTGGCGATGGCCGACACTACTGCTACCCGCACTTCACCTGCGCTGTGGACACGGAGAACATCCGCCGCGTCTTTAACGACTGCAGGGACATCATCCAGCGGATGCACCTACGCCAGTACGAGCTCTTGTGAAGCGGCCCAGCGGGACTCTGAGTACTACTGAAGTGTGTCAGATGCTCCTCCTCATGCACCTCCTCATGCTCTCTTGTCCATTGGGCTTGCTTGTTTTTCCACCTCCTTTTCTCTCCCACCCCACCCTATTCTTGTCCCCATTTTATCGAGGTGAGGAGTGCTTGGGAACACAATGCTGTCGTTTTTTCCTCCCCAGCACCTTTTTTCGGTGTTGTCATTCCACTAAGCCTCTGGCTACCTCTTTTTTGTTCATTTAGGGGGACGGTTTTGTCGTGGGGCTGTGATGTCAGTGTACCTGGACGAGCCGCTCTGGCCAGTGCTGGGGTGTGTTTAAGGATCCCCCGCTGGAGCCCTGCCTGTGACAGTGTGTCACCTGCCAGCTTCCATGTGGGGGCGCCAAACCCCTCAGCAGGCTCTCTGCTTCTCCTCTTTTCAACACTGAAGAGTACTTGATGCAGGGGGTAGTGGGGGGGAGATGCAATTTGCATCTGGTGACTTAGTAACTTTGAGGATGTGTACACAGAGACAGAGACACACAGAGGCTCCCACCCACAGACAGACACAGAGGCTCCCACCCACAGACACAGAGGCACCTGCACACAGAGGCACCTGCACACAGACAGACAGACACACACAGGCACCTGCACACAGACAGACAGACACACACAGGCACCCGCCCACAGACAGACAGACACACACAGGCACCTGCACACAGACAGACAGACACACACAGGCACCTGCCCACAGACAGACAGACACACACAGGCACCTGCCCACAGACAGACAGACACACACAGGCACCCGCCCACAGACAGACAGGCACACAGAGGCACCCGCCCACAGACAGACACACACAGGCACCCACCCACAGACAGACACAGAGGCACCCGCCCACAGACAGACACACACAGGCACCCACCCACAGACAGACACAGAGGCACCCGCCCACAGACAGACAGACACACACAGGCACCTGCCCACAGACAGGCACACAGAGGCTCCCGCCCACAGACAGGCACACAGAGGCACCTGCCCACAGACAAACACAGAGGCACCTGCACACAGACAGACACAGACATGATGTAGCAACACAATATTTCTCAAGGTTTGTGAGGTTGCGAGTTGCAGGTGGACCGTGGCATCCCGACCTCCTCTGGAAAGGGGCCATGCAGGGCGGGGTCTCTGAATCCCTCCTCACTTCACGCCTTAGAGCAGCGAGGCTGTCTGTCCCTCCCACCAATCACCACTCTCACCTGACCTGTCCACAGACGATCCCATTAGCTTAGATCATCTTGGACAATAGCCCTATACATAAATATAAATATATATATTATATTTTTTGTTTTATTATCTTGTACAGACTGTGCAAGGTTGGTTTATCTTGTACAGACTGTAAAATGTAATATTATTTTGTACAACTTTATTGAAGAAAATCTCCTTGTAGATGATCTTTGTGCCTTGATAATGGCTGTACCTGTAATATGAGCTCAGATGTATGTTTTTGACCGCACTGTACAGCTTGATGTCAGCCCTATCAGCAGGAGAGCCTGTCGCTAGGGACCTTCTGTAGAGTTTCGTTTTTTTCTGGTTTATATAACAAAGGAAATGCTCTTTACTATAAAACTTGAGGGGGATCCTGTACACATTATGCAAATGAACCACTTACCTACGGTGATGAGCAGACATTGCAGTGACATGCCTTTCTCATTTGTTTTCCTTTATTATTATTATTATTATTATTAATAATAATATTATTTTTTATTCTCAGCTTTAAAAACATTGGAATCCATTGAAGTGTCCAAATTGCAACCTGGTGTTGTTTTAATAGGAACCAACCTTTTCGATATGAAGTACGTCTGATGTGTTCACGCGTGTCAGCGAGCGTGAGCGTGTGCGTGAGCGCGGTGTACATAAACGTGCGTGTACTCAGCCTGAGCGTGTGCGTGAGCGCGGTGTACATAAACGTGCGTGTACTCAGCCTGAGCGTGTGCGCTTGTGGCTGTACGTCTGTGCTTTTTATAAATGTATGTACATGTAAATTTATAGATCTATATAAATATATATGTACAATTTAGACATGTTTAGATATGTGTGTGTGCTTAGCCGTATACATATGTCTGCACAGTAAATGTGTGAAGGTGCACACGCGGTGAGCGTTTGCGGGGCTCTGGGGGGGGTCAGAGCTCGGGCTGGCCCTGCCCCCCCCCACGCTGAGCAGATCTCCGCTGTGCAGAGCAGGGATATGTGCTGTAAAGCTTGTTTGGTCCGGGATCACGAAATGACATTTTTATTTTCTTTTAATAAAGAGGCACATTAGAAGATCTTGTTTTATTTTAAACATAGATTGATATGTGTGGATATTTCTCTTTAATTTTTTATGGAGATGACATTCTTCAGATCACATGATTTAGTGGGGGGGCGGGGGGGTGTTTTAGCAGTAAGCTGTGTCTTTTCCTCCCACAGCTGCTCCTGTCTCTGCGCTTCTCTCCTCAGCCATGACCTGTGTATTTTGTACGGTTGTTTAAATTACAGTTGCAGTAAGCAAACCCAGATAAGCATTAGCTTGTTACTTCAGTGCACAGGCTCTAGTTTTTAAAGTGCAAAACCGCCCCCCCCTCCCCCCAATCACATTACATGGGACAGACGAGAGACGGAGCGAAGACCGTGGATGTCCACTGCGCTTCAGCAGAATGAGAAACTGAGCCGCCTTGCAAGCGTGCCCACACACAGGCCTGCTCTGCTGGGAATGGATCCCTCAAGCTCAGGCCGTTCATGGGGACTTGAGTTTGCCGGCCCTGAGGGAGTGGCTGTGGACAGCGAGAACGAGGGCCAGGGTGATGCTGGTGGCACAGTAAACACCGATGACCGTGCTCTCTTCGGGGAGGAAGCACTTGTGGAGGGCGAAGTGTCTTGGGGAGATGGTGCCCTGGAGCAGAGAGAGAGCAAGGTCCATGGTCAGGAGGAGTGACACGGCTCCGGTCTCCTAAACGCGGGTGCCCGCGCCGCCGTACCAGGATGAAGCTGGGGTCGTTGCGGTTCCTCCAGCTGAAGGAGGGCACGCTGATCTCGGGGTACTTCTGCTCGTGCAGAACCTCGCATGCGCTATGGGTGTGGCCACTGAGGATGAGGCGGGGATGAAACCACCTCAGCAGCTGCGGGGGAGGATGAGGAACGTGAATCAGACTTGTAGAGCACCCCCCCAAATGCATCTCAGTTCCGGGTCACCTCGCGTTTAATTTAGCTATAGTCCCCGAGAGGTTAGTGCTTATGGGTCACGCAGGGCTTGTCAGGGACGTGAGACTCCAGCTGCCAGGGTGTGAGACTCTGACCTTGACTCTGCCCTGCCTTCGCACTGCCTTCACACTGCCTTCCCACTGCCTTCACACTGCCTTCCCACTGCCTTCCCACGTTTCACGCTGATTACTGTTTATACACTTATGTGTATTGTAATAAACGGGTTTGTTAAAAATGGGCATTAAGTATGCGATCTGTTGTAAACCTTGACATGCCAGTGCAAGCGAAGATCACTCGATAATAATTAGCCGCTGTTTATCCGTATATAAATGTAATATCTTGCCTTCTTGGAGGCCTCCCTGGAGAGCACGTCGTATCGTTCTTTGAACAGCAGGTGTCGCTCTTCCGGTGGAGCTACATCTTTGCCTGAGCAGCTGGCATCACTGACTCTGTACAGAGGGTAGTGCTGAGACGGGGGAGTCACACAAACAGGAGCAATGAAGTACGCCTGCACTGTGCGGCCACGTGAAGAAGCGTGTGTGAAGAGGGCAGGCGCTCACAGGGCTGCGCGGCCTACCTGCAGGAGGATGGGAGCGGAGGGAGGCAGGCTCCGTCTGCCACGGCACTGTTCCCGCACGGCGTATGACGGCAGGCCCTGTAAAGGTGATGCTGCACTTGCAGTGAGCGCCTTTCTGATTGTGATGGGGAGGTGCTTATCATGGAACTTCATGCTGCTCTTTTTCGAGCATTTTTTTAACCCTAACCCTACCTTCTGTGGTCACTTTCCCTACTGAAAATTGCTGCTTACGCCAGCTGGTCTCAGATGGGTCTTCGGACGGCTCAGTTTGTCTATACTAGTGTTTCCCAATCTGATGCTCAGGGACCTGCACACAGTTCATGTTTTTGCTCCATCTAGGAGGGAGCAAAAACAGGACTAGGGAGCTGGGAGGGATCACGAAAATGTGGACTGTCCATGGGTCCCCAAGGGCCAGGTTGGAAAACACTGGTCTTCACTGACCGCCAGTATATTTCCTAGTGGTAACTCTGTCCCATTCCACCATGGAACTAGCAGGACATGTCTCACATCTTTTAATGTTGCCTGTGGCGGGTTTGCTTGGAGAAAACACCTGTCAGCCCACACTTTAGACCTGGGGTGTGAGGCCTGCATCACTCTCCATGTGGCACGGGTGAAAAATCTAAACATGAAACAGCTGGCCTGCCCTTAACTGACTAGGCATGTGGAGCGGCGATGGTGAGGATGGTGTCTACACCCTTCAGTACAGTGAGCTCCACTGCAGAACACGGCAGACCACATTCTAAATGTCAGAATGACAGTCTGTCAGCCGCTTTCCAGAAAACCGGTGTTCCGTTTGTAGCTCAGAATGTGCTCGCTCGAGTTGAAAAGCAGATCGCGTTTCACACCGGAAACAGAATGTTAATTTCCTTACAGGAAGACGTTGGCAGAATGTGGGCCAGTGGTTTCCGTAGCAACACTAAAGCTCATTTTAGAAGTATACATTTTGAAATTTAGCTGTGTTTTGTTAGACGCATCAAATCATATAACGAGTAATTACGATTCTTTTTCCTAGATATCTGCACTGAAGATGACTTGCATTAAACCTTTGAATAAATTAGACTTGTTGCAAATAAGAGTTGTGTAGATGTTTTATGGAGGCTGCAGTGCTTCACTTGCTGCAGCTGGTGCCCAGTGGCGATTGACGTTCTGGCCGAATACTGCGGATGTCTGTCTCACTCCTGCCTTGTCTGGTACCGGGGGCCGTACCTGCAAAGAGCAGTTGAGGTCCTGGGACAGCCGAAGCAGCTGGTCCTCGACAGCCTGGCAGATAGAGCAGCCGTCCCCCTGCATGGCCACGCTGTTCACCAGCACGAAGCTGGGGACGCGAACAGAGCTTTGTCAGGGCTGGGACTCCCAGCGAGCAGCAACCGTCACTTCTAGTCTTATGTCGTTTACTGTACAGGCATTCGCCACCAGGGGGCGCCTAAACCAAACCTGCATTAGATGTCATGCCACAGCCTTTGTAGAGTTACAGTACATTATGTATGGATCCCAACCTACTTGCATACCTTTGCTGCTTGTCATTTGTACCCATTCATAAAAACTTGTTAGTCCAGATTGTGCGGAAATTTGCCCTTGGAGTGACTCACTTAACCCCTTTCCTGCTGAGAATCTTGGCGGATGTGTAATTGAAGAGCCTCTCGAAGCGATCCAGCTTGTACCTGTTCATCCTGAAGGTGGGAAGATGGCAGGAGGAGGTGCGGTCAGGCAGCTGGCGTATCAGCCTAGTGTGGACACACCTAAGTCATCAGCATTGTCTGACTGGTCAGATGTGCTCCAGCTTGGCTGTGCTTTTATGTTGCACAGCTTGCTCTTTCCATTTTGACTCCGCTATTAAAAGGGGAGAATTGCGACGGACGGGAATGTTAGCGTCTGAAGTGTATCTGGCTTTGCCCCTTTGCTACTCACTCGTAATGGAATCCAACATCGTGGTTTCCGACAAGTACGATCAGCTCCGTGTCTCCGGGGTGTCGGAACATCCGCAGAAATCGCTGGACGTCATGCTTCCAGTCCTTGAGGGTGATTAAAAAGGGTTTTTCTCCACACTGTGGTTCTCACTAGGCTTAAAGCACCCGGGTGAGGTTCTGTCATGCCAGTGTCCTCGATCACCACAGATACCAGTGCCAGCCCAGCTTTGCCTTTGCACACCACCCTCTCTTTATGCAGCTTGTCCCACAGGTGCCTGGGCTGTTACCCATACCCAAAGCCCCGCAGTTCCAATGCCTGGCTGCCTCACTCAGCGGCGCCCCCTACCTGTCGGGAGCTGCACTTCCCCTCGTCCCCTCAACCAAAGCCCCGCAGTTCCAATGCCTGGCTGCCTCACTCAGCGGCGCCCCCTAACTGTCGGGAGCTGCACTTCCCCTCGTCCCCTCACCCAAAGCCCCGCAGTTCCAATGCCTGGCTGCCTCACTCAGCGGCGCCCCCTAACTGTCGGGAGCTGCACTTCCCCTCGTCCCCTCACCCAAAGCCCCGCAGTTCCAATGCCTGGCTGCCTCACTCAGCGGCGCCCCCTAACTGTCGGGAGCTGCACTTCCCCTCGTCCCCTCACCCAAAGCCCCGCAGTTCCAATGCCTGGCTGCCTCACTCAGCGGCGCCCCCTAACTGTCGGGAGCTGCACTTCCCCTCGTCCCCTCACCCAAAGCCCCGCAGTTCCAATGCCTGGCTGCCTCACTCAGCGGCGCCCCCTACCTGTCGGGAGCTGCACTTCCCCTCGTCCCCTCACCCAAAGCCCGCAGTTCCAATGCCTGGCTGCCTCACTCAGCGGTGCCCCCTAACTGTCGGGAGCTGCACTTCCCCTCGTCCCCTCACCCAAATTCCCGCATTTCCGATGCCCGGCTGTCTCACTTGGCGGCGCCCCCTACCTGTCGGGAGCTCCACTTCCCCTCGTCAAAGATGTCCCCCAAGATGAAGACTATCTCAGGCTGCAGGAGCCAGAGAGCGGTCTGGAAGGCCCTTTCCATTTGCCACTCCCTGGAGAGCAGTGACAGCAGTGATCCACCTTATCCTGCAAGATCCAGTGCAAGCCTACACTGGCCTTAAGAGCGAAACCCAACACTAACGAAATGCAAATAAACTAAGAAAATATATTTAAAAAATCTGTTTTCTCAATGTTTGGGAGCATTTACATATAATGTGATGCTTTTTTATTTTTGCCCTTTCCTTTATGTGTTGAGTTGTGCACTTGAGGGCCACTGTACCTCACCAGTCCCTTTAGGAATGTGTTGTGCATCCGCAATACTGCGAACCAGCCAAACTGGATTATTAACATTATAATCTTCCCCTGTGTGACGTGTCCGCGGGTGATGCGTTTCAAGACCTACTGCGGATGGCCGAAACCGCGGATAACAACGAGCAATCCTTACATTTTAACTTTTAACCGATAAATTATGCACAGTAACACAGTACCAACATTAAATACCGTGATCAGAAAGTACACTGTACAGTACTGTACTCTCTCGAATGAAAGGCATTCTGACGTATCAACATAATTATCAAGAGACAATATAGCAACACAAATCATGTATGAGGGAAGGACGGAACAATGAAAATCGAGCTTTTTATACCGATCAAATGAGGAAGAATGGAAAGCAGACGTACAGCCTGTATTCACCTGCTTCGCGGTTCGACACTTATGAACCGTTCCTGAAATTGTTAATCTGTTGTTTTCAGACCACACTAAGCAGCGGATACGGAGGTCCCACTATATTAATATCTCACAGCTTAAACTAAGGTTTACTGAGGGATATTATTGGTGATTAATTATGCGCTTATTCATCGGAAATTTAAGAAGCCCGTAGCCTGTGATTTAATTGAACTGACCTCCGCAGTTTGTCGAACCAGTGTCCCCTGATGGCGCCCAGTAGGTGTGTATCCGCCAGAAATAAAACGCGAAGGGCCGGAACCCCGTCCTCTTCATGCCCCCGGGGCCAGTGGCACTGCAGGATCGTCGGGTAATATATGATATATTCACAAAAAACGAATACACTGATGATTGACAGTGCCGAAAGAATGACGGCGCCCCGTCTGCCCTCAAGTATCGGCATGTCTGATCAGCAAAATGTCTCCTGCAAAGCAGTCTGCCAGCTCAAAAACGACGACCATTCATTTTTTTCTTCAAGGCGTATTTAGCGAGCCTTGAATTTATATGCTTGTCCTTTGAAACGCGTTATCCGATGTCCAGATGATGCGCCCGTCCTTCTGTCCTCCATGCTGCGCAACTAGAAAAGCCGAGCTCGTCATGAAATACTGCAGATCTCGGGATGAAAATAGAGACCCATTTAAATTCTACACACAATGAACAGCATAAATACAGCCATGTAAAATTCACCAGCGAAAAAAATGACTATCGACAAATATGACAGTTTAAAATCACGACGACTCGACACTTAATTCTGAAGACAAAACGGAAAGACGGTCTCTGTACGGTGATTCTCAGATCGCATGGCAAGCCACCGACAGCAGCGCTAACGTTGTGTCATTTCCTGAGCAGTGCTGCTGTAAACAGCTCCTGCATGCTGTGAGATTGTGGTTGGGGGGGGGTGGGCAGTATGTTCCTGACAGCTGTGCTTTGGGCAATTCTCTCCTCACTCTCCGGTGAAACAGGATATCGGAACTGTCACAAATCTGTGGCTATTTCATAATTAGGAGGTAGCACATGGCCGAAGCTGGGAGGGGCGGATGCTGGCATGAATGGGTGTCTTTGATGGTGCCCGACATGGCTGAATGGCATTCTGCTTACCAGAAGTTACCATGATCGCAGTCCAGCCCTGGTGACTGACTGCTCAGGAAGAGGGAATGGTGACTTGTGGTCTGGGGCATCTCCATGGTAACGTCTGAGGACTCGGGAAGGTTGAGACAATCGGTCTGTCCGTCTGAGGTCATGTTTAGTTAGTTATGGTAACAGAGTATCAGAAGCAGCACACGTATCTAAACCAGCTCATCGCAGACGTCATGCCTGTCGCCCAGTGGATAAAAGTAAACAACAGCAAGTCACCCCACTCCAGGAAGGTCGTGTTTCACTAAGAATATCCAGAGTCCTGCCAGCGAAGCCAGAAAGCAGATTGATATTGACCAGCTCTGCCAACGGCATAGAATGGCCTTTCCGCTCACCACAGGTTTCACGTGGCCTGTGCATCCAGAAGCGGTACCACGCCTCCCTGGCTCCGGCCCCTCTTCTGGGGCCACATGGTCTGGTTGTACAGGCCCCCAGGGGGGGCGCCTGCCAAGCAGCGCCCCCTATGTGGCGGGTGGGAGGGACATATGCAAATGAGTAGCCTGCTGAAGCAGGATGTGCTGGTCCGCGTCTGGCTCAGTCCTGTTACAATATAAACCTGGAAATTGGAAGCAAGTTACTCATTTTCTGGTGGACAAGTGTCACAGGAATGCGACCTTGCATGTTTTTTGAGGACATGGGCTTTTTCATAGAGGTCGTCTGATAATTAGAGTCAATGTTTGTCTGGAATCCTGTAGTTTCACATCACAATCATTCGTGATGGTCAGCAGAAGCAGTTTCATTTGCTCCCGGATAACATAGTTTATAGTGAGACACATGATCTACATCGGGCCCTATAACTATAACGGTGAACATCCTGTAAATGGTTTATCTCTAACCGTATAACAGCATAGTAATAATGAAGAAATCCCAACACAACCAAAACATGAATGGTTTCTTGGCTGTTCATTTAGATTGTTTTAAATAGGGACCAAAACAGGAACGCATTCATAAATGTTCTTTACTGGAATGTCATCGTCAGCCCTCCGTTTCAGTTTAATATTAAAAAAGTGACTTCGTGCTGCTATTTAAAATCGATGATATAAAAGATTGGCGGGGTTCTTTTGAAAAAAATACAATTACCCAGCGCATAGAGCGCATGACCCGGGACGGATTATGGGTTGTGTGGGCCCCTGGGCAAAACGTTCTCAAGGCCCCCCCCCCCCCCCACCACCACCACCACCACCACAACCACCACAATTCAAGGGCCCTTGGCAGCCAAACGCCCTCTCTCCATGTTTCCATCAGAGGCCCTATAGGGTCAGGGGCCCTCTAAAATAGACAAATGAAAATACATTGTTGATAAGCGTTGCAAATTGTTTTGGGCTAGGGGCCCCATGGGCCCCCTGCACCCCAAGGGCCTCTGGGCAGTGGCCCCGCTGTCCAGGTCCGTAATCCGTCCCTGCGCATGACACAAGTGATGTGCAAAAGTTATGTACTTAACGAGAAACAAAATTATCAATAAATTTATTTAAAACGAGCTGGTATGGACTCCTGACTCAAGGAATGAGAAATTCAGCCATTTTCATTTTGTCACAGTGACAGTAATACATCACTGCAGTTCTGTATTCCATCCCATAAACGTCATCTGCCTTTGGCTCAATAGTCTGACTGGCTTTTGTCTGATGGGGCAGGATATTGTTGCCACCATGACAAAATAAAGCTTTCCCAGTTTCCCATAATAAGGTCAGTCTGCACCCTGGACAATAAGAAGGTCAGTCTGCACCCTGGATAATAAGAAGGTCAGTCTGCACCCTGGATAATAAGAAGGTCAGTCTACACGCTGGATAATAAGAAGGTCAGTCTGCACCCTGGATAATAAGAAGGTCAGTCTGCACCCTGGATAATAAGAAGGTCAGTCTGCACCCTGGATAATAAGAAGGTCAGTCTGCACCCTGGACCCTCTGAGGGTTTTTTTTCTGCCTACTTGGGAGTTATTTGTTCCTCTCCTCCGTAATCTCACTTTTTCTTTCATTCATTTCTTTTTCTTCTCTTTTCCTGATTTTTGAAATATTCTATACTAATGATGTTGTAATGTGAAATGTTTTATATAATGAGTGGAATGGAATATCCATGTTACACTCGAAAAACAACTGTGCTTCTGCAAACATTTTTTGTTTTGTGGTGTGAAAACATGCCTGTTTTCAACATTAAATGTACTAAAAATGAATTATAAAAATTTAAAACTCATAAAATCCACAAATCCGTCTTCCAGGCATTTATCCAGTGCTGAGTCGCCCGGAATTTTATTAGGGCTGCTTTTAAATAAAAAATAATAAATGCACAACATACGGGGATGTACGGCACCTATTGGCTATACAACAGCATTTCTACATAAGGGAATGTACGCCACCTAGTGGCTACACAACAGTACATGTACTACGCGTTTCATTTTCCTTAGACTTCATTTACCTTCAAATGAATGTAAAGTCATATGCTTTGATTTGTGTAATATAGATTTGCATGTCTGGAAGATGGGAATTTTGTTAGTAGCAAATTAGATGGGAATTTTGTTAGTAGCAAATTAACCTTTGCCAGTATTCCACTACAGCTTATTAACATTCTGGTTACTTAATCAGCACTAACCAAATAAGAATCCCAAAAATCCCCAATTGTTGATATTCAGGGGCGGATGTGGGGGGCAGGTCCAGCCCCCCCGTGACCCTCCTAAATATGTAAGCTACTTGGGTCTGAAATAAATGTATTATTATTATTATTATTATTATCATCTTTATTTATTCATTCATTTATTTATGTGGGCTAAAAGTTTGTGCGCTGGGAACATACGAATCACATTTAACGTAAGCAAATTGACATAAGCACATTTTCTTGATGGACACTTCAGTTGGTGAAAAGCGAAGCTGACAGAAAAAATAATCAAGCTTGTGGAAGCAAAACAGTTTGAACAAGAAATCAGAGGGAGTTACATATTTGTAAAAACTATAAAATGTGACTGCAAAGTATTGCAGGAATAACATCGGTTTTCAGAATTGACTTTTGCTTCTTAATGCTGGCAATCTAGTCCAAGTAATACATGGAGGACATTAAGGACAAATGCATCTGCCCCCCTAACAGAATGACTGGCCCCAGTCTGCTTCTCCCTCTTAAAATGGTTTAGAACCGCTACTGTCGATACTGTCACATAAACACAACACTTGGGTCTTCTTAATTAGTATGTGTAACATCGGGGGGAAATATACACTATATGTATGTTATATAAAGATAAAGATGCTTTATTGTCATTGTACAAGTACAATGAGATATGCGCTATATGTATATTATTTACGCTATATGTATACTATATGCCCTCTCCTGGAGCCGGCACCTTATCGTCGTGGAGGGCTTTGCATGTTCCAATGATCCCAGGAGCTAAGTTGCCCGAGGCTTTATGCCCCTGGTAGGGTCACCCAAGGCAAACAGGCACTGGGTGAGGAACCAGACGAAGTGCAGCTAATTAGACCCCTAATGATGAGTAAAAACATTGATCCACGATTTCTCTTGCCCAGACGCGGGTCACCGGGCCCCCCCGGAGCCAGGCCTGGGGGTGGGGCTCAATGGCAAGCACCTGGTGGCCAGGCCTGCACCCATGGGGCCTGGTCGGACACCTGGTAAGGTCTATTCAGGGGTGCTGGAGAAGAGGGTCTGTCGGATTGTCGAACCTCAGATACAGTAGGAGCAGTGTGATGTTCACCCTGGCTGTGGAACAGTGGACCAGCTCTATACTCTCGGCAGGGTCCTGGAGGGTTCATGGGAGTTTTCCCAACCAGGCTACATGTGTTTTGTGGACTTGGAGAAGGCATTCGACCGCGTCCCTCGGGGAGTCCTGTGGGGGGTGCTCCGGGAGTATGGGGTGCCGGGTTTCCTTATACAGTAAGGGCTGTTCGGTCCCTGTATGACGGGTGTCAGCGCTTGGTCCACATGGTCGGCAGTAACTCGTTTGCGGTGAGGATTTGACTCCACTAGGGCAGCCCTTTGTCACGGATTCTGTTATGAATAGAATTTCTAGGCGCAGCCAGGGCGTTGAGGGTGTCCGGTTTGGTGACCTCAGGATTGGGTCTCTGCTTTTTGCAGATGTTGTGGTTCTGTTGGCCTCATCAGACCGTGACCTTCGGCTCTCACTGGAGCAGTTCACAGCCGAGTGTGAAGCAGCTGCATCGGTCTGTCTCTTTTTCGTAGAGTAAGTTGTCCGCGAAGGGCAGCCACCTGTAGCAGTGCCCAGGGAGCTGGGGGTTAAGGGTCTTGCTCAAGGACCCGTAGAATAACACGCTGCCCCAAATAATTATTCATTTTAAAGATTGTCTAGTAGGCCTGTATGTTTTAACAATCAGTCTAAAGTTTAATCCACTGCTATTGTATGGGCTCTTCGTCCTTGCTGTCACTCCTAGACAGTTTTGTGAGAAATTTAATATCCTAGCTGGTTTTGTATTTTAAGTACTGTAACTTTTGGTACTGGTACTCAACCAGAAGTCAATGAAAAAGGGAAAGTACCAAAAATATGGTACCTGGTGCATTAAAAAAGCACCCTAAATCCATAGGCACCAGTATGGAGTTGGTCCCCTTTTTGCAGCTCTTTTCCACTCTTCTGGGGAGGCTTTCCGCAAGATTTTGGAGTGTGTCTCAGGGAATTTTTGCCCACTCATCCAGAAGAGCATTTGTGAGGTCAGGCACTGATGTTGGACGTAAGACTTGGCTCGCAATCTCTGTTCTTGCTCATCTCAAAGGTGTTCAGTGGGGTTGAGGTCAGGGCTCTGTGGGGGGCAGTCAAGATCTTCCACACCAAACTCACCCAACCATGTCTTTCTGGACCTTGCTTTGTGCACTGGGGCACAGTCATGCTGGGACAGAAAAGGGCCTTCCCCAAACTGTTCCCATAAAGTTGGAAGCATACAATTGTCCAAAATGTCTTGGTATGCTGAAGCATTAAGAGTTCCCGTCACCGGAACTAAGGGGCCCAGCCCAACCCCACACCATAATCCCCCCTCCACCAAACTTTGCAGTTGGCACAAAGCAGACATGCTGGGAACATTCTCATGTCATTAGCCAAACCCAGACTCGTCCATCAGACTGCCAGACAGAGAAGCGTGATTCATCACTGCACAGAACATTTCCACTGCTCCAGATTCCAGTGGTGGTGTGTTTTACTCCACTGCATCCGATGCTTGCCATTGCGCTTGGTGATGTGAAGCTTGCGTGCAGGTGCTCGGCCATAGAAGCCCATTCCATGAAGCTCCCTGTGCACAGTTTTTGTGCTGCAGTTAATGCCAGAGGAAGTCTGGAACTCTGCAGTTGTTGAGTCAACAGAGTATTGGCATCTTTTACCCACTGTGCACCTCAGCACTGGGTGATGAGTACTGAAAACACCTCCGGTGAAGCCCAGAATCCACTGCTACTTTACGTGGTCTGCCACTTCATGGCAGTTTCTCTTGTTCCTAAATGCTTACACTTAATATTTACACCGTTTGACTTATTGCAAAGGTGGCATCCTATGACAGCACCACATTTCAATTCACTCGCTCTTCAGAACAACCCATTCTTTCACAAATCTTTGTGAACCTGACTGCAAGGCTAGGTACTTGATTTTATACACCTGTGACAATGGGTGTGAATCAAACACCTGAATTCAGTTATTGACTATTCTGACTGTGGTCAGAATATAGATACCTTAAGTAAAGTGTTACCAATAAATGTTACAGGGTTGGCACGAGGAGCCTCAGGCTTCACCAATTTATCCAGATTTAAAAGCACAATTTCCACATGTTGCAAAGAGGATTATGTCCTTGGCTGTGATTTGGGTGGCTTGGTTTCACTGTGCAGTGCTGAAAGGGTGAAGTTACACTCTTGGAGCTGCACTGCATTTACACAGCATTGGATTGATTTTTTTGCAATCGTTTTCACACTTGTCCGAACACCATGTGCACTTTATAATAACACACCTGAGCACATCAGTTAACCTTTGGTGCAAAATGCACTTCAACCACCAAAACACTTCGTATTTCACCCAAAAGTGATTCATGCTGCCATGACAATAGTATACGCTCTCTCCCATAAGACTGCTGTGTAACTCATTGTACAATCAACTACAATCCATTTCCAAAAAAGTTGGGATGCTGTGTAGCATGTAAATAAAAACAGAATGCAATGACTTACAAATCATATAAAACCATATTCAATTGAAGATAGAACAAAGACAACATATCAAATGTTGATGCTAAAACAAAACACCTGGTTGATTAAGTATGGAGTATGAGTATGGAATTTTGCTGCTGTTGAACATTAACTGACAGGTATTTGTGAATTTTGGAAGACGTAGTGATTGAATGCATTTTGTGTGATGTGTTTTGGTGTTTTGCATGGTTTGTTTGTAGTCTTTAAATAGTTGCCGTGCATGTATTGTGATATTTTACATATTCTTTCTTTGTTTCTGGTTTTATTTATTCTTTGCAAGTGCCACTGGAATACAGTTTAATGCACCACATAAATCCTATGATTGTCTGTACCTGTCCACCAAATCAAACCAATTTCAGTAATCTAGATTGCCTGCGTTTGGTGCACAATAGCTCCCCCCTTGGTCACATAAAGGTAGTTTATTTTCATTCCATCAGGGGACAGTGTTACACTGCAATAACTCAGATCTATCTAAATTTGCTTCTGAAATGTAAATATATTTGCCACTTTGTGGACTGTGTTATTTGCTGAGACAAAAGTCAGATATAGTTTTAATCGTTTAATCAGAATAACAAGAGAATCACAGAGATAGATTGATAGCATTGTAATGCAATGCATTCTTTGAATTTTTAAGCATTTAAAAGCTGTCTATAGTGTATTCTCCTGTCAGATGCGATCATGGACCCATATTGGCACCAGTCACGTTCTAATGGATTGATGATGTAAGAGTTCAGTCTATAGAGGCACGCAGTGCAAATGATCTCTTTTTAAAAATATATTAAAGAACAGCAAAGCAGTTTCTGTTATATGAAAGTTAATATATTCATTTTACTGTACTTGGTAAACAAAACCGAAAAATGTAAGGATATAAAAATTAATTAAAACGTGTCAAGCAGCATTCTGACGAAGTCGAGCATCTTTGCTTGTTTGCTGCAGATAAAGCTCTTTGTTGACAGTCCAAGGCCTTCGGGGGCCGGGAGGCAGGAGAGTTTATCAGGTGAACTCTTATACCCTGCAACTTCAGATCAGATCAGGATCAGAATAGGAAAAAACTGTATTGATCCCATAGGGAAATTGCTTGTGCCACAACTGCAGACAGACAGACATCATTGGACAGGATGAACACTATATAACAGGAAGCAAAAGTAATATCACAAGCAGTAACTTTATCCTGTTTCCACCAGGGGGCACCGAAGGCACTTCGTCATATATGACTCACATATATTTCTAAGGTAATGTGTGTGCATTGATTTGTTTATGTGCACATTTTGTTTTCATATTGTAAATCACTTTTTCATTTTCTGGTCTCTCTCTCTCAGCGCAGCTCCAGCCTGCCCCCAGCGGTTTCCAACACGCTCTGCACTCAAATCTTACACTCAGCCCTCCATGTGTCAGTGCACAGCAATTTGTACTGTATTAGAAACTGGAGTGCTGTATTACATAATCAGATCAAAGTAAAAGTATAATGCATAATACATTCCTATATTACGGCTCTAAACACATCATTTCTTGGCAGGATAAAGATGTTTATATGTAGGCATCCTCTAAACTAATTTAGCTGATTTGTAATGTTTCCGTGCGCGATACACAGTTGTTATATAGAGGGTCTGCATGCAACCCTACTCCAATTAAGGAGGCCATTTTTGCTGGGGAAGCAAATATTTCAGTTGATTAAGTTAAATGCAAAATAAACTGCACAGGCATTAGTGTGGAGCAGGGAGGCGGGGGTGCTGCAACAGCAGACATGTAGAAGGGGCATCCACCTCATAGTCGCCCTACATCGCCCTCTAGAGGACTGTGCAATGGCCGCTAGACTCTGCTAACTGAGCGCCATCACACGTCTGGTCATTTGAACAGAACCTTCCAGTTAGCGCAGACTTAAATGACACGTGGCGTCTGCATTTAAATTCGGTCAGCATAGTTGTATGAGTGAAAAGTGGCCTGGGTGATGCTCCACCAGGGGGCGCCATGCAGCGTGCAGCTGAAAACCGGCACCAAACGCACGCAGAAAAAGCACCTGGATGGAGCGGCCAGCCTTGGCCTCCTCCTGGGATTCAGAGATGCCTCCCTTTCCAGGGCTCAGCACGCCTCCACGCACTGCCCTCCTGCTTTCCCTTTGTCAGCAGTAATTACTCCAAATTACTTTAGGAGTCGTCATATGGGCCGCAGGAATAATAACAGAATTATATTTCAGTATCAGCAGAAGCCATGAGCCCCGGATATTTTGGGCCTAAATGACCCTGTCAACATCAATATGTATCGACTTGGCAGAAATCTGCCGATCATTTGGAGCTGCTCTTACGATGGTTACAGCAAACGTATCCACCCGTCGGCAGCCTGAATAACTGTTAAACAAGCATCGTAAATATAAAATATTCTCTGTGCTCTTGCCACTTGTGCCAGTTTACTGATAACTGCATTGGCAATCATTTGCTATTTGCATTAGTAATTGTAAAATTCTTTGATTGATCATGCTATATTGACAACAACACCTTAGATATAAAATCTGTGAAGATTTTTTGTGTTCATCTAGCTGAATAGGACGATGTAGGGAATTTATAAGAGAATAATCTCTGGGTCTGCAGTAGTGTCACACAGGACAGCTGTAATGGGAAAATGTTTAAAAAAATCTTGATATAAGTGAGGTTATGCATTATGCATTACAAGTTATACACTGTAAGTGGAAAAAAGGATCACCTTGTTTTTCTACTTAGTGTTTTGTGCACTAATCTATTTTATGTCCCCATAAATATACATGGTAGGCATATGGACAAAAATATTGCTTGAGAAATCAAGATGTGTGCAGGTGATATAAATTTGTGTTGAAGCAAAGCAATAATCAAAAAGGGTCATTTGGCAGCATGTGTCAGGGCTTCACAAGGCCGCCAGACTCCTGCATCGTCACTGTGCTGCTTTATGCGTCTCTTGGAAAGGAAATCTTACCGAAGACGAGTAAACCGTCTTCAATAATGCATGTTTTTTATGGCCAAATCAAGTCCCAGGGCCGATAAGGGCATCGTAAAAGCTTCAAAAAGCTGCAGGGACTGCTTCCTGCCCCACTGCACATCACAGTGACTCCAGCACCCTGCAGCGGGGAGCGGGCAGATGTCAGGCCGCCGGCCCGAAGTAAACGTCTGCATGATGCACTCTGCTCTCCTGCCGTTAGCTCCTGCAAATAATCTTGCTCAAAATAGATAGAACTGTGGTGTAATACGGAGCAAGCGCTGCATGGTTTGAGATGAAAAGGTGCGTTCCTCCGGCTTTGGGTTCGGGCAGCCGACCAGTCCCGAGCCCCACTTCTCCGACTTTGGGTCTGTGTGGCCAACCCATCCCGCGCTCCCCTCATCCGGCTTTGGGTTTATGCCGTTGACCTGTCCCATCCCGCCCCGCATTCCCTTCCCCCAGCTTTTGGTCCTTCCCATGTTCCCCTCCTCCAGCTTTGGGTTTGGGCCACCGATCCTTCCCGCGCTCCCTTTCCCTGGCTTTGGGTTTGTGCTGCCGACCGATCGCACACTCTGCTCCTCCAGCTTTGGGTTTGTGCTGCCGACCGATCGCACACTCTGCTCCTCCAGCTTTGGGTTTGTGCCGCCAGCCAGTCCCGAGCCCCACTCCTCCGGCTTTGGGCCGCCGATCCTTCCTACATTCCCTTCCCCCGGCTCTTGGTTTGGGCCGCCGATCCTTCCTACATTCCCTTCCCCCGGCTCTTGGTTTGGGCCGCCGATCCTTCCTACATTCCCTTCCCCCGGCTCTTGGTTTGGGCCGCCGATCCTTCCTACATTCCCTTCCCCCGGCTCTTGGTTTGGGCCACCGATCCTTCCCGTGCTCCACTCCTCCGGCTTTCTGCTCCAGAGCTGCATTGGGGGTTTGTGATTGGTTAAAGAAGTGAAACGTAAGTCACTCCCTTTTGACCCAAGGACCAAATGAACTCAGGAAATCAGGATGTGCATCTTTGCACAAATCCTGTAAAGTGGTGACATCTTTGTGCCTGGTGCTTTGTGTGGACATGGGTGAGTCATGTCAAGTTAAGTGGATTTTTATTGTCATTTCTACCATCGACAGTTAGCACAGTACACAGTGAAATTAAACAACGTTCCTCCAGCAAAATGCTGCTACCTAAAACAACACAGGACCACAAAGCACAGAAACGGCATAGTTACCAAACGACAGATGATGTGTAACGTTTGTCACCATTCCGCAGAGAAGCTGCAGGTCCTTCTTCTGATCTGTTAGCGTGGTTGTATTTGTTCTTCAGGCAGCACATGAAGCCTAAGTATGTGGAGGTGGGGGTGTGTCTGTGGGCAACTAAAAAGTGAATAGGAGTGTCTAAATTCTCCGTATGTGTGACTCAGTGTAAACCAATTGCAATGCATATTATATTATATTATATTATAAACGGATTACTTGATTACTGATATAATCGATAATGAGAAACCTAGGATGAGTTAAGGTTGTCATAGTTGAGATTAGGGTTTTTCCCACAGAAATGAATGGACTGTACCCACAAAGATATAGATACCCAATATGTATGTGTGTGTGTGTGTCCACACTGTGAGATAGACCAGGCCATCAGGTCAGCCCCACCCCCCACCTTTGGAGGGAGAGATGAATAATGGATAAAAAGCAAATGCTTCCTTAAGATACCCATCTATCTGAACATTTGGAACTTAAGTGTCCAGTTTGAAAAAGTGTAGAAACAGATCAATATCTGCTGTCAAATGGATAAGTGAGAAGCCTGCTGGCTGCAAACATCTTGGCCATCTTCTGCATCACCTGGAAGCTTGGTGAGATGTTCTAGTCCAGGGTGTCATCTCAAGAGCGCTTGCTACCCATACAATCACAGGCATTAATTACATCAGAATTAGTAAGGTATGGTACAAAGTTTCAGGGTAACTAAATACTTTGGATCTGGCACAGAACAATTCTTGCCTTGGCTTTGTGTGTGTGTGTGTGTGTGTGTGTGTGTGTGTCCGTGTGTGTGGGTCAGATATACATTACATTGTGGGGCTCTCACAATGTGATAAAAACCTGTTGTTTGTTTTTTTTACCATTTTTTTCAGTCCCCACAAGGGGAAATTCAGTTTTATAAAACTCTATGACTGCAATCTAAAAACTAAAAATGCTAAAAAGACTGCGTGCGTGTGTGTGCGCGTGTGTATGTGTGTGTGTGTGTGTGTGTGTGCGCGCGCCCGTGCTTTCCCGTGTTTTTTGGGTTAACTTTGGGGGCCCTGTTAACCCCCCTAAGTCCAAAGTTGTATGGATGACCGTGATGGGTGTGCGCGAGCTCCCCCTAGTGCCCCTGAATGAACATCCATGTCAAAGCTCAGCTCTGTGAACCATATACAGTAGGCTAATGGTCCAGCTTTCTCCAATATAGGCCTATGTAATGTTACGGCAGGCTGTGACAGAAGTAGATAATTTGAAAACCGTAACAGACTTAATGATTACATATGCTTGCTTTTTTAATATATGTAACCAGAGGCAGATCCTGGTGAGGACAAATACCCAGGGCTGCATCTTCTCAGGCAGCACCGTCCCCAGTCGACAAGCTTTCCCTTCCCCGGGCGGTGCAGTTTCCGGGAGCGCCGCTTAGGCTTCCACGGCCACTGCATGTAATCATATAACTCCGCGTTTGAACCATGAGGAACTGAGGACTAAAATTATGGCATGTAGAATAAAATATTTTAGTAGCATACAATGCCTGGTGTCCTCTGTTCGTTACGCGTTTTCACTAATAAATAAAAATATGCAGTCAGCGAAAACATTTACAGAAGTAAAAATATCGGGATATTTGCACGGCCTTGCCTGACGCCCTTCATGTTTTTTCCTCTTTAATAGAGCATAGTAGGCCTACTTTTCTAAAATGTTTGAACGCGACAATAGATGTCACTGTAGCACACAATTTCTGTAGAAGCTACCAAGTTTCCTGTAAAAACTATAATTATAAACGATCCGAGGTTTGCTGAGTAGTGTCAGTACTCATAATAGAAATCGCGCGTCTCTGCGCTCAGGATTTTATAAAGTTATATATTATTTAGTGATTTATAACAGTCCAATAATCGATCAGCAAGAATGTCAAATAGCAAATGCTTTCTGCACCGTTATTACCTCCAGCGGCGCTTGCCGTCCTAAGCGCACTGTCACCCCGCCACACACGCCGGGGAGGAGCGCTGCTCTCTGCGATCCCACCCCCGGCCGCCCCCTTTCGGGCATTTCGCTCGCCCCCCAGCTTCTAGTTGCCTCCTCAGTGGTCATGTCAGCTGTCAGTTACTGCTCATTGAGCAGAAGTACATTCACATCAGGCATACTTTCAAAACAGATGTTACCAGCTGCGGGACCGGACGAGAGGCGAGTCACAGACCGCCGGGTGATGTAGAGACTCCCCGTATACAAACAATCCCGGGCGCTGTGGACGGACAGTTACTTCGACATTGCAAGGAGTTTGTCTATCATCACACGCCGGACTTATGAGTGGGAAAGTGGGAGAGCGTGTGGAGAACAGCAGCGCGTCCACAGATCCTCAGAAGTGACGGAGGCGTGTGTCTTACTGTGTTTCTACTGGAAATGCAGATTTCGTGATATGATATGGATCGTCGAAACTAGGGGAGACGGCGCAGGGTGACCGCTATGGTCTGTCGGTCATTCTGGAGCATCGGCGTGATTCTGTGAAAACGGGTGCAAAGCAGGACCAAGTCGGATAATGTCCTCCTACCTGGATTTTGGAAAAGGATGGACTTGACAGAGCTTTTGCTTTTTTAAGTGAATCGTGTGGGACTTTGTTATCTGTTCACTTTTCTCGAAGAAGTGACCAACAATGGCTTCTGAAGTCGTGTGTGGATTGATCTTCAGATTACTTCTGCCAGTATGTCTAGCAGCAGGTAAGTTGCACAGTCCAGGTAACCGAAACATCTCACAGTAATTTCCAGATACACGGCATCTCTAAATAATAATAATAATAATAATAATAATAATAATAATAATAATAATAATAATAATAATGTAGTGTAAATTTCAGAAAAATGCAAGTCAGTCGGAATGTGTCTGTAAATGCAGTCTAATTGTTTGGAAAGCTGAAATATTTTATACATTTATAGCAAGAGCATTTAATATGCGCCGCAGACGTGTGAAATAACGGACGTTATCCTATGTATAGTACATCATACAGGTTTAATAGAAAAGAGGATTAAACACGTAAACTACAGCAGTAAGGTGTCCGATGTTAGTTACTATAGTCGTTTTTAAAGGTGTTAAGGTTGTTAGCAGCCTATCGTTATATTGTTTTTTTCTTAATCAAGTATTTATGCAGCCTAATGTTACCAATACATTATATTCAGCTACTTCAGTTGAACAGGGCACATTTTAGAAAGTTTTAGTTTAGTGCATAAATGGACCTGAATTACGGAAAACTCGGCTGTTTACCGGAAATCTTTCATAACACATAACACGTACGAAGTAAACATTGAAACACCTGGGCCTATATAATAGACCATTTAATGCAACACAAACTATTGAAATATGTTAATGTAGCCTACTAAATTAGTCTGAAGCCTAGACCGAAAATATCAAGTTCATTAAATTCATATTATGTGTTTGTTTTATTATGCTGTGAAATTGCTTGATGACTTTGTTTTGCAGTGATGCCCAAAAAACGCTGTTTTTCCTGAATTGCGTTGAATGTTCAGCTACTGAAGCTGTGTAAACAGGAGGTATCTGCAAGCTTTTAAATCACAAGCGCTTTCCAGGGAAATCATCTCTTTACTGGGGAGGCAATGGAGGGAATATTATTTTATCCTGTGACGGGTTCGTTTTACCTCCGGGCCGCAGACCGCCCCCCCCCCACACGGTCGCAGTGCGTAAGGAAGCGCCTTATCTGACCGAGCACCTACTTCTCCAGGAGGTTGTGCAGACAGGTTGGACTAACACGAAAGAAATCGCTCAGCTAAAATATTAGGACAATCAAACATACCGAGAAATATTTAACTAATCATAAGTGATACTAGCTTTATGTTGTGCGTTCTTATGCATTTTGGTAATTTTATCTAGGTTATTTTTTCAGTATATCTATTAATGTACATCGACAAAAATATTCAAATCGAGAAAACTGAATAATTTAGTTTAAATGAGCAAGTCTCGAACAGGCTTTAATGCAAGACTTAGGTAGGGCCTTAAGGATTTGCGCGAGCGCGTGTGTGTGTGTGTGTGTGTGTGTGTGTGTGTGTGCGCGCGTGCGTCTTGAGGTTGGGAGTATTGCGGACGGACAGTACGACGGTACACACTAGGTTCAGGCCTAACGTGCCGCCTCCCGAAACGGCCCGGGGGCATCTGTCGTCAGGATGCGCGAGCTCCACAGTCTCCCCCCGTCCTGTGCACGCACGGCACAGCTGCGGTAAAACATTATCACTCACGTAATAGACCCAAAATCTAAATTTAGGTTAAAAAAAACCTAGCAGTAGCTTTTAGCATAAATACCATTGTCTGTACCCGTGTGCCTATTCAGGGTCGCGGGGGTTCGGAGCCAATGCAGGATATTACGGACGCAAAGCAGGGAACAACCCAGGATGGGGCGCCAACCCATGGCAGGGCACACTCACCACTCTCACACACATTTATCAGAAGTCATTCGTTAAATAACATAATAAAGTTTTGACAACACAGTTTATACTTTGTACCTTCTCTGCGTGTAAATTTGCGTGTGTGCTTTTGTGTTTAAAAAGCTTGCGGTTTGCACAGTCATGAATTCTTAATACTCTGTTCGAACGCTTTCCTTTGAAAGAATAACTATCGGTAATCAAACAAAGGCTTTTGGAAAGAGCTTATATAGTATTAACTCCATCATCCTTGTCTTTTTCCAAGAAAGCTGATGTTCATGTTGTCATTTTTTCCTTATTTGTTATACTGATCACATAGCATACACATACCTTACTAAAATAGAGCATTGCACTTCTGTAATGCAGCAGCTATATCTAGACAGTACCATCTCTACAGGCCATAGGGAACCGTTGGCATAGACGGAGTTTGTGACACAGCCCCCTCCCCGTAGCCTAAGTCCATCCATCCATTTTCTGTAACCGCATATCCTACTCAGGGTCGCGGGGGGGTCCAGAGCCTATCGCGGAGGCTAGGGGCTCATGGCAGGGAACAGCCTAGGATGGGGTGCACACTCACACACCAGTCACTCACATCTATGGGCAATTTGGTAACTTCAATTAGCCTTGGCATGTTTTTGGAATGTGGGGGGACACCGGAGTAGCGGGAGGAAACCCCACAATGACACGGGGAGAACATGCAAACTGCACACACATGGATTCCAGGTCCCAGAGGTGTGACGTGACAGTGCTCACCACTGCACCACCGTGCAATTCATTGGTGAAACCAACATTACGCTGTCACTTTGCACCTTTGTATAAGCAGCTTGTTGGTACCCTATAGGTATACACAAAATAGTAGCTGGTATCAGATACGTGCGTTAACGCATAAGGTATTAACATCATTATTTTCTATACGGTATTAAGATATTATTACGTCCCCCAGTGTCGAAATCAGAGTGTGCCGTAGATTATCTGTTACGTTAATAATGCCACGGGACAACGACTTGCTTTAGAATCCCTTTATATTCTTAGTGCGCACACACATTGCACTTTTCTATAAATTCCCCCGGGTGCACCCCCCCGAGAGCTGTCCGGTTCACAACACATTACCGGAACCATTGTTGCTATAAGACATAACATCACATCTTCCCCCCTTTAAAAGAAAATAACTTTTCTTTGAAATCTGTCGTCATATCAGTTTGTTCTATTGCCAAAATAACAGCTTCATAACAACATCAGAACCAAACCATCACAGAACCTTCACAATAATCAATCACTTTTTTTTTTTTTTTTTTTTAACAGTCAACAGATTTCAATTAATCTTTCAGGAGGTCTAACAGTGCGTTTCGGTCTGCAATACTGCCCAGGTGAAGCAGCAACTTCTTTTGTCAAATCAGAGTTAGTGTGATCCACAGGACCTTTGTCAACTTGTTGACTTGCGAATATGTCGGACACATCTTGTTCATCTGATCGCGACTCTGTTTCTTGAACAGTGACTAGTGGTCTTAAGTCCCCCCTGTTCCTCCTTAGAATTGCACCATTCTCCGTCTGAATCTCGTACGAGCGTGGTAGGACTTCTCTTTCAACACAACCTTGTCGCGTCCATGTTCCTGTTGCATGGTTCAGGATTCGAACTCTATCCCCAGGCTTGAGTTTTCGCAGGATCTTTGCTTTCTTGTCATAGTTTTCTTTTTGTTTGTCTTTAAGTTGTTGTTTTTCTTGTTTGACTTTGTTCGCCCCAGCAGGTATCAACAAGTCCTGATGGATGGGTAAGTTACTGCGTATCCTTCGACCCATCAGCATTTGGGCTGGGGACAGCCCATTTTGAAGAGGAGCACTCCTGTAAATCATTAGACTCTTGTGGAAGTCTGTCTTTCCATCGTGACTCTTCTTCATGAGAGCCTTCAGAATCTTGACAGAACTCTCTGCTAGCCCATTGGACCTAGGGTAGTTTGGGCTTGATGTGGTGTGTTGAAATCCCCACTCTGTAGCGAAGACATCAAACTCCTTACTACAAAACTGTGGCCCATTATCCGAAAACACTTCACAGGGAACCCCATGTCTTGCGAAGACTGCCTTCAGAAAAGCAATAACAGCTTGGCTGGATGTCACCTGAAGTGTTGCAACCTCTGGATAATTTGAGAAATAATCAGTCACTACAATGTGGCTCTTGCCATTGCAGTCAAACAGGTCTACCCCCACCTTTTGGTATGGATAGTCGGGCACTGTATGAGGCATGAGTGGCTCCGCTTGTTGCCTGGGTCTGTATGTGAGGCATATCTCACATGAAGCTGTAAGCTGACTGATGTCATGATTTATCCTTGGCCAATACATTACCTCACGGGCCCTGCGCTTACATTTCTCCTCCCCTAGATGCCCCTCGTGGACCTTGTGCAGCATCGCCTTGCGCATCGACACTGGGACAACAAGCTTGTTGCCCTTGAAGATGTTGCCATTCACTACTGAAAGCTCTGCTCTGCATGACCAGTAATCTAGAATTTGCTTTGGACAGTCACTTTTCTTTTCTGGCCAGCCTTCTAGTATGGCCTCTTTAAGTTGTGTCATCGTTCCATCCATATCTGTGGCCTTTCTGATTTGTTCTGTTTTCTCTGAGGACACGGGAAGAGAGGTTACAATCATGTCAACATACGCTTGTATGTCCGCATCCTTCTCACTTATAAGGCGTTCATGCTTGTCTACAGCCCGAGAGAGTGTATCAGCCGCGAACATGAACTTTCCCGGTGTATAGACCATGTTGACGTCGTATTTCTGGAGTCTGATGAGCATTCGTTGAATTCTCATGGGACAGTCATTTAAAGCCTTAGACATTATGGACACCAGTGGCTTATGGTCTGTTTCCACTTCAAAGGACTGTCCATAGACATACTGGTGGAACCTTTCACAGGCATACGTACAAGCCAAAAGTTCCTTCTCAATTTGTGCATAGTTGGTTTCTGCACTCGTCAAGGCCCTTGATGCATAGGCTACCGGCTGCCAGCTCTCAGCATGTTGCTGCAAAAGCACAGCACCTAGGCCATATCCTGAGGCATCCGCTGAGATCCGTGTGCTCTTGTGCGGGTCATAATATCTGAGCACTGGCTCCTCTGTAATGATGCGCTTCAATTTTTGAAAGCACATCTCCTGCTCATGAGCCCACATCCATTCATTCCTTTGCTCTAGGAGACATCTGAGTGGAGCTGAATGCGTCGACAGCCGGGGAATGAATTTGGCCAGGTACGTGACCATTCCAAGGAATCTCCTAACTTCCTCTTTATTTTCAGGCCGTTCCATGTTGACTATTGCTGAAATTTTTCTTGGATCTGGCCTGACCCCTTCCTCAGACAAAACATCTCCCACGAAAGTTAAGCTCTTAACTGCAAACTCACACTTCTCCTGGTTCAGTTTTAGATTCGACTGTCTTATTAGCTCCAGGACCTGCCTCAGTCTTGCATCATGCTCCTGGCGGTCGGAACCCCACACAATTATGTCATCCATCATCGTCCCTACCCCTGGTAAGTGTTCAAAGATCATGTGGATTGTTTTGTGGTATACTTCAGGTGCTGATAGAACACCATAAGGTAGACGGAGAAAACGATATCTGCCCTCTGGCGTATTGAAGGTACACAGTTTAGAACTAGCTTCATCAAGTTTCAATTGCCAGAAGCCAGACGACGCATCAAGCTTACTGAACCACTTTGCTCCAGCAAACTGGGACATGATCTCTTCTCGGGTTGGCAATTTAAAATGTTCACGTTTTATGGCCCTGTTAAGATCTCTTGGATCAAGACATATTCTCAAAGAACCATTCTTCTTGAGCACAATGACTAATGAACTCACCCAGTCTGTTGGTTCATCGATTCTCTTGATGACATCCATCTTCTCCATGCGAGCTAATTCCTCTTTGAGTTTTTCTCGCAATGCAAATGGAACTTTTCTGCATGCGTGCACCACAGGAGTCACAGCGTCATCTGTATTTATTCTGTGTTCCCCAGGCAGACATCCGAGTCCTTCAAAAACATCCTTGTACTCCTCCATGAATAAAGTTTCATTTGGTTTGCTTTGTGATGTCACTACAAACACTCTCCTCACTAAGTCCAGTTTTTCACAAGTGCTCAGTCCCAGAATCGGCTGAACGCTCTTTTCCACAATCAGCATTTGTGTCTTTAACAGCTGTCCCTTATGTTTCAGAGTCACCAGGCAGATTCCTTTAACAGGGACATCCTCACCTGTGTATCCTGTGACTTTTAGTTTTGTTAAGTGAATTTTGTTTTTAACTTTGAGGGTTCTGTAGTCATCTAAAGACAACAGATTAACTTGTGCACCTGTATCTAATTTGAATGGAATTATTGTCTCATTTATCGTCAGTGGCACGATCCATTCATCTTTTCCTGTCATGTTTGTTTGAACAGAATCTACAAAGAATTCCTCTGGCTGTTCTTCAACCATATGTACTTTTTTCTTTGCAACACCAGTTTTACAACACTTTGCAAAATGATTATTCTTCCCGCAACGATTGCAAGTTTTTCTATAAGCCGGACAAGATCGTGGTATATGTATTCCTCCACATCTGCCACACTTGCTTTTTGTGGTTTTCTCGCCCTGCTGTCTTTGTTTTGCAGGTTGTTTTGTATGCTGCTCCTCCCTTGTGACTGCATGTGCTGTAGCAGTATCCCTATGCAGTTCTTTGGCTTGTGCATGAGTTATTTCAGCAGCTCTACACATGTGGACAGCTTTCTCTAATGTCAACGCTGGTTCACGGAGCAGTCTTTCCCTGAGACCATTATCAGGAATCCCACAGACTATTCTGTCTCTCACTAGTGAATCCCTTAAATCTCCGAAGTCACAAGTCTTACTCAGTGTGTGCAGTTCAGCAAGGTATTGGTCAAAAGCCATCCCTTGTTTCTGATCAGCAGAGAAAAATTTGTATCTCTCAAATGTGACATTCTTGCTTGGCACAAAGTATTCTTCAAACTTTGTCAAGAGAGCAGTAAGTGTTAAATTTGCCTCGTCAAGTTGAAAACTATTATATATTTCCAGTGCATCCTCACCTATCACATGCAGAAAGATTGAGGCTTTCAACTTCTCATCATTTCCACCCACACCACTGGCAGCAAGATAAATGGTGAATCTCTGCTTGAAACGTTTCCAATTATCAGCAAGATTACCGACGAGCTGCATCGGCGATGGTGGATTCAACTTCTCCATGACGGGAAAACACTCAGAGTTAATAAACTTACTTTATTTCAACGATGTCTTGTCGTCCTGCCCTCGAAGACATTTTTAGTGCCTCTTTCCAACACTCGGCTCGTGGGCGCCCGTTGCTCGTGCGCTCCTCCCTCGGCCGCTCTCCGTGCAGGTATCGCTCACCGTGGGTCTCGTCTCACTGGCGTTTCAATCACACTCTCTCCGGTGTCCGCCAGTCCCTATTTCTGACACCATGTTACGTTAATAATGCCACGGGACAACGACTTGCTTTAGAATCCCTTTATATTCTTAGTGCGCACACACATTGCACTTTTCTATAAATTCCCCCGGGTGCACCCCCCCGAGAGCTGTCCGGTTCACAACACATTACCGGAACCATTGTTGCTATAAGACATAACATCACATTATCAGTTAACGTTCATTCATGAAGCACGTAGGTTTGGTTTCTAAGTTTATAAGGACCAAATCAACCCGAACCCCTGCCCCGATGCGGTTCTACCCGAACCCCTGCCCCGATGCAGTTCTACCATCCGTACCCAAATCTACGCATCTGATAAGCACAATTTTGTTAACCTACAAAGCTGGGCTATCCAGATGCCTGGTGCCTGACACCGAATCTCCAGCCCCGTAACTGTCCAGTGGCGTGACGCGGTTCAGCTTGGTGTCGTTTGGAAAGTTCTCCTTGTTTTATCCTCCCTTCTGTATCCTGTTTACCAAAGAGCTGAGGCATATTTTCCGGTTAGCCAAGGCCTCGTAGGAGTTTAATGTGCTGACTGGCTGATATCAGGGGCTGCCCTAGGATTTCACCCCTAGGATTTCACTCCTAGGATTTCACCCCTAGGATTTCAGCAACCAAGAATTTTTTCAAGGGGCTGAGACAAAAGTAAGCTGCCCAAAGCCCCCCTAAAAAGGGTCTAGAATTGCCTATGTCTGATATTCAGAAGACAAATACACTCTCGTTCCCTTCACCATAGTGTAGATTCACCGTGTTAACACGTGCCATTCGTGTCAGGGGGTGTCTAATTTTAACCGGGCAAGGATCTGACAGCGTTATCCTGGTTAGAAAATTATGGTGTGCAAAGGATTGTGCCCGGAATCTTCTGCGAGAAAGACGTCACATATAGCTGTCGGAATGCAAAATCTTAGGGCTATAGAGGTGAAGTTGGAATCAATAGAAAAAAGCATTTTATAGATTAAGCTTAATGGAAGTATATTGGATATCTGTATGTGCGCGTGAAAATGTGTGGAAACGCCAGTTATGGCTATATGGAGATGTCTAATGACTTTCCGTGAACTAGGTGTTAAGAAAAGATTGTCAATATGACATTGTCAATGCCCTATACCAATTTTAAATGCTTTTTTTCCCAATTATATATCAAACATTAACCTTGTTATTAACTACAAATAAAACGTAAGTTACAATGAAATGCAGATACTATGCTGGAAGCTGAAGCATGGCCGAGTCTCGTGTAACAGAAAGCCCACTAGCTATATAAACTCTAAAGAGACCTTTGTTGGACAGATTGACACCGTTTTTAATGGGTCCACTCACTGTCTCAGTGGCGCCCACATCAGGTGGCCAATGGCGGTAGTGGAGTTTTCTTTAAAAACTCGTTGGAGGGAGGGTGATGCATCCACTAACGGTGTGAGTTCACAGCCCTGACCTCCTCCTCCAACCATCTCCATTAATTCAGGCAAAGTGGTTTTAACTTCATGCATTGATAATGTGGTTGTGATGGTGAAGAATTGTCTTCCCGGTATCCTGAAAGCACGCTAAATATTTCATGCCGTTTGCAGCGAGTACAACACAGTAATCGGATAATCCTCCAGTAACCAAAAATGAATAATAATTTGCAGGTGCTGCATAATGATCGCGTACCGTAGCGAAATCGAAGTGAATGTGGTTTTGTGGTTCAGGGGGGCAGTGGGCCTAAGTGTAGTTAAAGTGGATTATCCACACTCTGTAAACTGTGGTATTTACAGATTACAGCCATTAAAACATAATCCTGCATCTGAGCCGAACACAAACTGTGGAGATTATACTGTCGTACTTCACGTGGGAATTCTGCACCTATGATGTGCTATGGGATTAATGAAGGCGAGCAGGGGGACCGGAGATGTGCTATGGGATTAATGAAGGCGAGCAGGGGGACCGGAGATGTGCTATGGGATTAATGAAGGCGAGCAGGGGGACCGGAGATGTGCTATGGGATTAATGAAGGCGAGCAGGGGGACCGGAGATGTGCTATGGGATTAATGAAGGCGAGCAGGGGGACCGGAGATGTGCTATGGGATTAATGAAGGCGAGCAGGGGGACCGGAGATGTGCTATGGGATTAATGTAGGCGAGCAGGGGGACCGGAGATGTGCTATGGGATTAATGAAGGCGAGCAGGGGGACCGGAGATGTGCTATGGGATTAATGAAGGCGAGCAGGGGGACCGGAGATGTGCTATGGGATTAATGAAGGCGAGCAGGGGGACCGGAGATGTGCTATGGGATTAATGAAGGCGAGCAGGGGGACCGGAGATGTGCTATGGGATTAATGAAGGCGAGCAGGGGGACCGGAGATGTGCTATGGGATTAATGAAGGCGAGCAGGGGGACCGGAGATGTGCTATGGGATTAATGAAGGTGAGCAGGGGGACCGGAGATGTGCTATGGGATTAATGTAGGCGAGCAGGGGGACCGGAGATGTGCTATGGGATTAATGTAGGCGAGCAGCTCTTTTAAGGAATCGCACCTACATGCGTCTGTATTAAACGGCATAGGTTTAATTTCCGTATCGCAAACAGACAATGAATGTTTTAGCCTCAAACACATTGAGTGAAATGTTACAATTTACCCTATAGTCAGCAATTGTTGTAATAAAGCCCTGGGATAAATGTAGCACCATAAATGATTTTAAAAATGCCAAGTTATTCAAAGTTTTTTATCATTTTTTTTGTTCAATAAAATTTGTGGGTATGTATGCGTATATGTACAATATATATTAATCACAATTTTCTTTTGGTTTTAATAACCAAATCATAGTGTAATAGTGTAAGGGGGCTTTAGCTCCCTTAAGATGTTTTTAGCCTCCTCCCAAATAAATCTACACTAACTAGTTGAAATAATGTGGGCCATTTCCAACAGACCGCCCCCCAATAAAAGCTTAGCACCCCTTTTCATAAATCTCTAGTGACACTCCTGGAGTGCATGCTTGTGTGTCTGTCTGTCTGTTGGTATTTCTCCGTGTGTGTGTGTGTCTGCATGTGTGTGTGTGTGTGCGTGCGTGCGTGTGTGTCTGTGTGTGTTTGTGTGTGTATGTGTGCGTGCATGTGTGTCTGCGTGTGTTTGTGTGTGTATGTGTGTGTCTGCGTGTGTTTGTGTGTGTGTCTGCGTGTGTTTGTGTGTGTGTGTGTGTGTCTGCTTGTGTATGTGTGTGTGTCTGCGTGTGTTTGTGTGTATGTGTGTGTGCGTGTGTGTATGTGTGTCTGTGTGTGTCTGCGTGTGTATGTGTGCGTGCGTGTGTGTCTGCGTGTGTATGTGTGTGTATGTCTGTGTGTCTGTGTGCGTGCGTGTGTGTCTGCGTGTGTGTATGTGTGTCTGTGTGTGTATGTGTGCGTGCGTGTGTGTCTGCGTGTGTTTGTGTGTCTGCGTGTGTATGTGTGTGTATGTGTGTGTGTCTGCGTGTGTTTGTGTGTATGTGTGTGTGTCTGCGTGTGTTTGTGTGTGTGTCTGCGTGTGTTTGTGTGTATGTGTGTGTTTGTGTGTATGTGTGTGTGTCTGCGTGTGTCTGCGTGTGTTTGTGTGTGTGTCTGCGTGTGTTTGTGTGTGTGTCTGCGTGTGTTTGTGTGTGTGTCTGCATGTGTTTGTGTGTGTGTCTGCGTGTGTCTGCGTGTGTCTGCGTGTGTTTGTGTGTGTGTCTGCGTGTGTTTGTGTGTGTGTCTGCGTGTGTTTGTGTGTGTGTCTGCATGTGTTTGTGTGTGTGTCTGCGTGCCCCAGGCAGTAGGCATTGCGGTAGGAAGCAGAGGAGGAGCTGTGAGGTTACTTACTTTAATTCGTAGATTATGTAAATTGAATAAAATATGCTGTTAAAATTGTCTACTTGCATTAATGCAAATTGATTAATATGGCTGAATTACAGACCCAAACCAATGTTTTTGGAAAGATATATTACTTTACAGCTCTCCATCAACGCATGTTATAACCTCCTGAAAAACTTGTTTTAGTTTTATCGCTGTTTTCACTCCTGGATGGTGTGTGGACTCTGTTTATTCACTGCCAGCATAGCATACATATGTACTATAAACGACACACATCATATGACTGCTGCAGAGCTATATTTAGAAACATTATATTTCAGCATAAATTTGACGATGCAAATCTACAAACCGCTAGTTGGTTCCATCGATAAAAGAGGTAAATTCTTTGTATTACTGAGTGAGTTTAGTCAAAAATCACCCAGATATACTCAAAATGGTCTCTATGGCTGCATCCAGTTACACTAATTGGAGAACGTAGCCTGTCGCAAACTGAAATGTCAATCTGGCCCAGGTGTCAGTACTCACCCCTCTGGCCCGGGCGTCGGTACATCGGCCCTCTGGGCCGGGCGTCGGTACATCGGCCCTCTGGGCCGGGTATTGGTACATCGCCCCTCATTTCCAGCTGGTTTTTTTGGAGCACGGCCAATATATTTCACTTTCCAACACTTCCTAATTTTTTTTAAGCTTATGAAGACCGTGCGGTTTCTCAAACGTCTCAAAGGCTCCTTCTTTTTGATCCGAGGGCGTCTCCATAGGACCATAACCAACACCCAAAATTGAGGCCTCAACCAAAAGTATAATTTTCACCTCGTTTAAGGCGAAGCAGCAGTGCAGTCTATGCATACTGCAGTCGACATTTCACACTCCTCCTTCAGGCTGACATGGGGGCTATCTGTGCTAAGTTTTGATCCACTGTCATCTGATTCTGTTGTCGTGATGATTAAATTAGGCTGTATTGTCTAGGTGTGCAATAATTCATTTTCCAGGTTTCATAGATTTTTCTGGGCTGGCCAGTTATGCAGAGTCAGGACCAGATGTGACAAGTCTGTCCATTTACTTTACAATGTCGTGTGACCTGCTATTTCATTCTGTCTAGACTTCAGCCGAATGATGGCATCACCCAACCCTGGTTTGTCTGGGAATAGTCCTGTGGATTTGAGCCAGTCCAAATCTTTCCACATGGAGCTGCAACTGTGCCCGGTGGCTTATACCTCCTCCTCTGGAGTTTCATGTTTTATATGCTGTCTAAAATCATAAATGTCAGTTGTGAGACTGATTGTTACACCAAAGGTTGTGGTGTTCCTTAAATAGTTCACCACTTTTAGCGTAGTCTTACTTTTATGTCTTAACAATGGTAAAGTTGATTTAAGCTAATTAAATTTGACTATTATATATTCAATTAAGTGTATAATTAAAATACTAAAATGTAGAGCAGCTACATTTTAGTCAGTGTGAGCCTGGGAACTACTATCGGCTTTTTACTGCATCTCTTAAACAGGTTCTGTAAAATTTCATGTTAGAACGGATTTAAAAAGTGTGGGAAAGTATCTCCATTTTGCTTGACTGCTGAAGGCAAGATAAAGCAAAGCACAGAGCTCTCTTTGACTGGCAGGAGAGGCGGGACACCCCCAGCAGCGCTAAGAGAGCGGCCACATCGGACAGGTCGGCGGACTCCCCGGTGCGTTTGGCGCCTTCGCCCTGGCGCATCTACACCTGGATCTGCGGCGCCCATCGCTCTGGGCAGTGCCTCTGTTATTTATGAGAGCTGAAATGCCAAAGAATAGGCGCTGTGTGAACACTTGCAAGCGCTTTATTGTGAGCTTTTAAAACACACCGCGCTGCCTTCAGCAGCTGCGGCGGCGTTGATCTGCGGAACAATGGCGTCTTTTTTTTTTACACGACTCCTTTCCGGCTTCCTCGTCACTGCTCCAGTTATTGTGTTTCTGTGTGTGTTTTAATACAGTTACCGCTGCTACAGAGCAAACAGGTGACGCCAAGCAGACTAAACAGTCGCAGCGGATCGGAGGCGCAAGCTGACGCCGGCGGCAAACAGCGGCGCTGGGCACTGACAGACGCGCGGAGTCGGGATAATGAGCGCGGTTAGCGGGAGAGAACGGGGAGCAGAGAAAGAAAATAACGCAGTTAAAAGGAAATGAAGCATTATGAAATCGTTAACCTTGACGACATGTTCTGTGTTTTTATTTTATTAAAATAATAAATCGTCTCGCTAAAATTTTCTACTGACTGCTGCACGGCTCTCCTGTGAAGCAGTAGGCCAATCTGGATAATCTGGAGGCCGCAGTCATTTGGGGAATGATTAGGGATACCCTATGATGGCTACCTGAATTTACTACATCTTACTAGGAAAACGGCTGAAAGTCAATCATTAAAATATTGCTTTAGTTGAAGCCTTTAATTATTTGATATTAGCAGTACTTAAGTATCAGAATTTGGCTGACGTTAAACGTGCGGTTAATTAGAGGTGAAAGTATGTAAATATAGCCTACCTAAGTTTATGTACTTAACCATAAAATAATTCCCCTATTAAAAATTGTCACTTGTTACTAGAAAAACTTGAATCAAAGTCTTAAAAGTTGTAACGAGCGTAAATTATCTTTATTAGAGCTATCTCTAAAATTAAAATGCCATGGCCTAAAAAATATTAAAATGGACTAATTATCAAAATGATGAAATTTTGATCATGGTGCTGAATTTTTAGTTGCAAAAAACAAATATCAAGCCATTGATAAGGTGATAAAAAACATAGTTACATAACTCCAAAATGTACCTTACTAGAAGAAAATATTGTTTCTGTTGTTTGTGTTTTAAAATGGTTTAATCGAAGGAATAAACAGTTTTAGGACACAGCTTTTTGTTGGCCTATTTGGTGTATAATTTGCCATTCATGTTGCTGAGAGTTTGCATACGACACTTCCGTAATGATCTGCACATTATTAAGTCATTATTGTTTTTGGAAATATATCTTCTGGTTATTATTATTATTAATAATAATAATAATAGCCTTTATTTGTAGAGCACCGTTTATTTAGATGTAGCTCAAAGAACTTAAAAGAATAGAATAGAATAGAAAGACTTTATTGTCATTATACTGGAGCATGGATGCTACATGTACAACGAAATTGCAGTGGCCACTTCTAAAGTGCAGACATACGGACATTACGTTTGCATACAAACAGCATTCTGCAATAGACTTGTATAACAGACATAGTAAGTAGTAAATAGTGATACAATAGTAATGCAATAACACACAGTATTGTTAAGTATTGTATTATAGTATATTAGTATATAGTATACTATAGTGTAGTATTATAAAAATGATTGCACATTGTCCTTGTGTGGAGGTGGTGTGTGTTGTATGTGCGTGTTCAGTGCAGCGATGGCTTGTCTCTGAACCTATTGGTCCTGGTCCTAATTGCCCTGTACTGGCCTTTGCAGTATGCAACAATTAACAAGACAATTGTTAACCATTATAAAAAGGAAAAACTTCTTTTAAAAAAATGATAAACGATAAAAATAGAAGAAAATGTGTATATATTTACTGGATTATTTTACTTATTAGTTTATTACCTAAGTGTATACATTCCAATACCTCTGTTATCTGCACACTCCTGGAAATTAATTATTTCTCTTTTTGAGGATTTCTTGTCCTTGTCCTTCTGTGGAGCTGTTAGTTTGTCTCTGACCATGTAAGGGTTAACGGTCAGGCCTGTGTCAGGAAGGGGGGGCAGGGGGTGCCCCAGGTAGCTAAAGACTGACCTGCCAGCAAGTTTTAACTGGCCTGTTCATGTGTAAACAGGCCACAGAAGAATAATAGATTAGGTTACCTGTGTCGGGGCCTGGTACTGTGTGTGCATGAGTCTGCGTGTGCATGTGTGTGTGTGCGCACGTGTGTGTGTGTGCATGCATGAGTCTGTGCGTGCACGGGGATTCTTGCTGGCCCGTTATGCTCTGTCACAGTTAAACATATTCTTTAGGCACCTCTCGCTGATCTACGTCTGCATTTTAGCTACATTTGGTTTTTAACAGTTTTGATTTCTGACTATCAGTGTTCTTTTGCTGTCGTTCTTGTGTTTTACCCATTTTCAGCACTCAGAAACCGAACGCTGACTTGACCAAACACTTGATTGATTTCCAAAAGCCAGGTGAGTGTGAGTGGGGGGCCTTCCTGTGAGGCGCTCTCTCTGACCCGAATGCCCCCGGAGCTGAACGTGCTTTCCTCTGGATGAACAAAAGCTTCATTCATGGGTGTAGAAAGACACACTTGGCTGTGCCATGTGGCCAGATAACTGCATGGGTGTAGATAGATGCCCCGGGCTGTGCCACGCGCCCAGGCGGCTCCATGGGCGTAGATGGATGCCCCGGCCTGTGCCACGCGCCCAGGCGGCTCCCTGGGCGTAGATGGATGCCCCGGGCCGTGCCGCGCGCCCGGGCGGCTCCATGGGCGTAGATGGATGCCCCGGGCTGTGCCACGCGCCCAGGCGGCTGGTAGATGGATGCCCCGGGCTGTGCCGCGCGCCCAGGCGGCTCCCTGGGCGTAGATGGATGCCCCGGGCTGTCCCGCGCGCCCGGGCGGCTCCATGGGCGTAGATGGATGCCCCGGCCTGTGCCACGCGCCCAGGCGGCTGGTAGATGGATGCCCCGGCCTGTGCCACGCGCCCAGGCGGCTGGTAGATGGATGCCCCGGGCTGTGCCGCGCGCCCGGGCGGCTGGTAGATGGATGCCCCGGGCTGTGCCGCGTGCCCAGGCGGCTCCTTGGGTGTAGATGGATGCCCCGGCCTGTGCCACGCGCCCAGGCGGCTGGTAGATGGATGCCCCGGCCTGTGCCACGCGCCCAGGCGGCTGGTAGATGGATGCCCCGGGCTGTGCCATGCGCCCGGGCGGCTGGTAGATGGATGCCCCGGGCTGTGCCGCGCGCCCAGGCGGCTCCCTGGGCGTAGATGGATGCCCCGGCCTGTGCCACGCGCCCAGGCAGCTGGTAGATGGATGCCCCGGCCTGTGCCACGCGCCCAGGCGGCTGGTAGATGGATGCCCCGGGCTGTGCCGCGCGCCCGGGCGGCTGGTAGATGGATGCCCCGGGCTGTGCCGCGTGCCCAGGCGGCTCCTTGGGTGTAGATGGATACCCCGGCCTGTGCCACGCGCCTGGGCGGCTGGTAGATGGATGCCCCGGCCTGTGCCGCGCGCCCAGGCGGCTCCCTGGGCGTAGATGGATGCCCCGGGCTGTGCCACGCGCCCAGGCGGCTCCATGGGTGTAGATAGATAGGGTAATGAGATTCGGTGCCTCTTACTTAGGTGTATTGGTCATATTTTCATTTCATAAGACCCCACGTGCCCCCTGTCTTGGGTCAGGTGCCGCCTCATATCATGTACACCCCAGGAAGTCCTTAACTGCTTCATATAATAGCCGTTGTTTTATGAATCAGGTGACTTTTATGGGAAATGCTTAAGCTGTTAAGTCATGCACTTCACCCCCTTTGTTTTTAGTAACCAAACACTTTTTGTTTTTATTTGGCAGTTTATCAGTAATTTTGCCCTTTTTCCTCTAAATGAGATGGTAGTGTGATTTTGCTAAAAATCTTATTTGGATGGTAAGCGTTAGATGGGGCTTTTCGGGCACAGTGCCACCATTCATAAGACTTTCCAGATGTTTCTGTGGGGCTTCACCGCAAAATGCTTCCTGTTCCTGAAAGGTGGTGGAGGTTCTCGCGATGTCATTGGCTCATTAGCCCAGTCCGGCACCCCTCAGCTTCCTTTGTTTGAGAAGAAACCTGCTCTTGACCTGAAAATATTTTTCAATGAAAAGATAAACGATGACCTTGAACTCGATATGCATCGATACGAACAAAGATCATCTCAGTGGCTTCACCAGGAGACTCCCGGTTGTGGTAGTTACAGCAGCTAATATTTTACAGTCTTTGTTTTTTCTGCGGATGTATTTAACATTTCAAGTGTTTGATTTCCTTCAGCAGAGGATTGTTTACAGGCCTTTTGTTTTTAAGAAAATGTCCCTGTAGATCTTTCGGCTGAAGCATTCCTGACGTGCTGGCAGCCCGTGCCACAAGACAGCCATCAATTATCATCCTCAGTTTGGAAAGATACAGAGCAGCCGCTCTGTTGTGCTCTCAGTTATCTGCAGAGAAGTGGAATGTTCATTTGAAAAAGGTCTATTTATGGTTGCCACCATTTTCCTTCAAGAGGAAATCAGGGAAGTACCTTGATTCTTAGGAGTAGAAGTTGTGCGCAGGAGCCTGCAGGAAGAGCAGCTCTTCTCTCGAGCAGGAATAAGCACCTTCAGCATTCGGCATGTGTCACTATGGACGTAGACTTTGGTTCGCAGATAGACCAGCGCGATCAGGCTCTTTCACAGTTTGCCCAAGGTAATGGCCCATCTATCTGGCTGGTGCTTTCTGCACCCTAAGCTCCATATTTCAGCATCAGCACATCCATGTATTTATAATTGTCTCGGCAGTTTTCCCAGCCGTCGGGAAGAGGTGCTCAGGGAGACAGTCCCCATGGCTTGGATACTCATGAAGGGCTTCATTGATTTGGATCTCCGGGAAAGTTGGAGGCAAATGTTGAACCCAGCTCACATCTGTCACTGTGTTGAGGTCACCAGATGCTTGCCCAGGCTTGACAGCTATGTTGGGATTATGGTTCTTGTGGCAGCGTCTGCTATGTGCCTATGTATGCGTGTATGTGGGAGGTTGGGGGGACTGTTTGCTAGATGCCATTTTTGGTTTAACTAGTGTCTCCCAGACCCAGTGTAAATATTTTCCCATAATTCTGCCTCCAATAAAACGAATGTTTGCGATCTTTGTGATCTACTTAATTTATGCTGCAGTTCTCTTCATTAATCCAGCCACACTGCAGATCTGCAGATGCTACGCCAATGATGAGTGAACGATGATTAATTAATTGGGGGGGGGGGAGATCTGGGAGATGCAAAGTTGGCACTCAGTACCTTTTAAAGGGGGCATTTTAAGGGGGGTGCTCAGTTAACACTCAGTACCTTTAAAGGGAGCATTTTAAGGGGGGTGTTAAGTTAACACTCAGTACCTTTAAAGGGGGCATTTTAAGGGGGGTGCTCAGTTAACACTCAGTACCTTTAAAGGGAGCATTTAAAGGGGGGTTCTAAGTTAACACTGAATACCTTTAAAGGGGGCATTTTAATGGGGGTTCTATGTTAACACTCAGTACCTTTAAAGGGAGCATTTTAAGGGGGGTGCTCAGTTAACACTCAATACCTTTAAAGGGGACATTTTAAGGGGGGTGTTAAGTTAATACTCAGTACCTTTAAGGGGGGTGTTTGGCTTTTATGGGGATGTTTTTAATACTACGGGGAAATTAGCTCAGCTCCACCACCCCACATGTCCCTCTAACCGTGTCGTTTTAGTGACCCCAGCTGGAACAGAGATACCATGATGGCCTTAATCCACCTGAAGAATCATCTGCTGCTTTTCTCTTATCTTCTTCCTAGTGGACTCACATTTGCCTGTGGCTCACGTTCAAACGGAAGCCACTGTGCCAACACTCAGCATATCATGCAATAACACACAGGACTTTGAATGTGACCCCTGCCCGCTCCCTGAGGAGCGTCAGACTCTGAATGTGACCCCCGCCCACTCCCTGAGGAGCGTCAGACTCTGAATGTGACCCCCGCCCGCTCCCTGAGGAGCGTCGGACTCTGAATGTGACCCCCGCCCGCTCCCTGAGGAGCGTCGGACTCTGAATGTGCCCCCCACCCGCTCCCTGAGGAGCGTCGGACTCTGAATGTGACCCCCGCCCGCTCCCTGAGGAGCGTCGGACTCTGAATGTGACCCCCGCCCGCTCCCTGAGGAGCGTCGATTGTTAGATGATTAGAAACCTCCAATAGTTGCTACTTACACACCAGCAAAAATGTCAGTAACTGTCATAATTAAAGTGCACAGGGCATAATTACAGCCCCAAGTCCCGTTTCAAGTACATCATTGATTCTGCTTCATCCTTTCAGCCCCAAAGAGTCCTTCAGTGCTGTTAAAATAATAGAGTCCAGCCTGTACCTCTGTGGACGAGGGCGGAGTGGAGCCGGGGTGAGGCAAGCCAGTCCAATGGAGCAGCCCATTTGTCACACTGCCATTAAAGGCAGCTCTACCTTTGGGCGAATGTGACAGTCTGTAAGAATAGCCCACAGTGGAGGGGGGGTGCTTTATCATTCTGAGCATAAATATCCATCTGTCTTTCGAACCGGGGTGGGGGGGGGCGTGTCATCCAGGGCCCCCTAGTGGGTGATCCAGATCAGCACTGTCACCTGTTAGGTCTCATGGTACAGGATATGTTTCTAAGTAAGATCTTAATCTGCCAAATTGATGAACTAAATAGGTTGTATTCTGGGTAAGGACATCATGCAAATGTGTCATCTTAGACAAACGTAAGCAAAGCTGACAGCTCTGTCACTTCCATGGGGTTTATACCCCGCCATGGACTTCCTGCAGGCTGCCAGAGTGAGGCAGTACCTCTCAGCCATATCTGAACGCCATCTCAGCAGGTGCTGGATTTAGTTACCAGAGAGCAGGATGTTTGTTTCTGTACTCCTGTGTTTTGTCACAGGATGGAGGCCTGCGTGAGGTTTGGGTCCGGCTGAGCGACATTCGTAAGGAAGCAGGAAGGGAAACTTCATTCCCGAGTGAGAGATTAAAAGATGGTGCTAATGTTCTTCACTTGTAACGTTATTACTCAGACCTGATAGCACTTGCACTAGTCAGTGCGTATCTAGTCAGTGCGTATCTAGTCAGTGCGTATCTCACCAGTGCATATCCAGTCAATGTGCATCATCTTCTCCCCCCCCCCATATAAACAGAAGAACTGCGGTTTCTGTCAGCTGCTCCTGCTCACCGTCGACATGAGTGTCCCTCTTCTTCCTGTCCATGACCATGGCTGCCATCTCTCTTTTTCAGCCTGCATGTTCCGGTACAATGGCCTGTCCCTGGTGTACCTCATCTACCTCTTGCTGATTCCTCTTTTTGCGGACCCGACGAGAACAACGATGCAGGGTAAGAAGGCGGCTCCTCCCTGGCCTCTGCTGGCTCTTATTGGGTCGGGCTTCCAACTGCTGTATGTGGTCTCATTTGCGCACACACACTATTCCAGTGTGCAGAGGCAGTGTCGTATGTGGTCTCATTTGCGCACACACACTATTCCAGTGTGCAGAGGCAGTGTCGTATGTGGTCTCATTTGCGCACACACACTATTCCAGTGTGCAGAGGCAGTGTTTTATGTGGTCTCATTTGCACACACACACTATTCCAGTGTGCAGAGGCAGTGCTGTATGTGGTCTCATTTGCGCACACACACTATTCCAGTGTGCAGAGGCAGTGCTGTATGTGGTCTCATTTGCGCACACACACTATTCCAGTGTGCAGAGGCAGTGTTGTATGTGGTCTCATTTGCGCACACACACTATTCCAGTGTGCAGAGGCAGTGCTGTATGTGGTCTCATTTGCGCACACACACTATTCCAGTGTGCAGAGGCAGTGCTGTATGTGGTCTCATTTGCGCACACACACTATTCCAGTGTGCAGAGGCAGTGCTGTATGTGGTCTCATTTGCGCACACACACTATTCCAGTGTGCAGAGGCAGTGCTGTATGTGGTCTCATTTGCGCACACACACTATTCCAGTGTGCAGAGGCAGTGCTGCAAGCTGACATGGGATCTGAAACACTAACGGGGGTCCTAACATGTTTGACATGTTAACATGTTACCAGACATGCTGACATAGAGCCTGACACGCTGACGTGGGGCCTGACATGCTAAAATGAGGCCTGACACAGTGACGTGAGGCCTGACACGCAGATATAGGGCCTGACATTCTGACGCGGGGCCGGACACACTCACATGAGGCCTGACACTCTGACGTGAGGCCTGCCACACTGACGGTTGGCCTGACACGCTGACGTGGGGCCTGACACGCTGACATGGGTATTATTAGTACTATTAATATAATACATTATTAGTATTATTAGTCAAACACTGCACATATCTTGCCTGCCAGAATTATGTTTGTTCTACTTAGAGCAAAAACAAAATATTTAATTGATTTTAAACTTTCATATTTACTAGCTGTTTCGCAATCAGAAAACTTACAGCTGCAATTCACATTCTACTAGAACAAACGTAGCCGGGAATGTGCTGTCACACACAGGTCCCCCTTGGTGTGTGCTGATGCTCGCCATCATATCGGCTATTTAATTGCCGCCATTGGAGTAGAAACACCAGCTCTCACAGGACTGACCCACTGGGAACATTCCTGAACTTCTCGATGGCCAGTCCACACATTTCAACAAATACATCACCAGCGATGTAGTCACACTGCTGCATCCACCTACTGTCCGGTTCGTGGAACTGCAGGCTGTTTGTACTGTCGTTTAGTTTTATTCATCTGTTCACTCTCATTGGGCAGGTGCTCTGTTCACTTAGGGCTGCCATTGCATGTATGCAAATGTGAAAATGAAATAGCCAGCTTGGAAAATATAGTCATTGAGTGATTCTTTCATTCAGTGGCTGATTGTTCAGCCACATTCCCAGCAAACAGTAACTTAAGCATTACTGTATATCAGCTCCAGCACACTTACATCACCGGCAAGCAAAGGGTCTTGTGCCGCGCCGTGCTGACAGGGACGAGGCCGCGTCTGTACCCCGCCCCGAACATGCTACATACCGCAGGCATAGCTCTGTACTTTTAAGGAGGTTGAGGTGTACCATACCCTTTCTAACAGCAAACGCAGAATCTCTGAAAAACCAATAAAGGCTGGTTCACCTCTGATGCGTGTTTTGTTTTAAATTCAGATTATTTATTTTCTGGCAATTTATTTTTAAGTTATTTTCCGTTATCTGATGACGAGTTTATGGACACATATGTTTGCATGGAATGATACTGGTCAAACAAATAAATGGCCCTTGCTGTTTTTAAAGTGACCAAACAATGTGTTTAATGAATAATTCATTTTCCCTAATAAAGGTATCCGGTTAGCAGGCAGCGTTCTGCGATCTCCCATGAAAAGTACACAGACAGGAAACAGGAAGAAGGTTAAAATGCCCCCCCCACTCAGTTTTTGAAGTGGACCACTTACACTCTCATCAATACTTAAAGAGATGTGCATATATGTTACTTAAAGCCTTTCAGATGAGTGACTATATTCAGACTATCGCCATGCATGCATCACACCAGACATGTTTGAAACTCGGGACTGAAAGTGCGGAAGTCGTATGTCCGGAACACTCTGGGCAGCAGCCGGAGGAAGCAATGTTTTACTACTGAGCTACGGGCTGCAGGACCGTCCCTGTCACATTAAAGGAAGCTCAGTAGAGAGGTTCACATAGTCAGGGAGCACCATGTGACATGTCCCCACGCAGGCCGCAGCCCCACGCAGGCCTCAGCCCCACGCAGGCCGCAGCCCCACGCAGGCCGCAGCCCCACGCAGGCCGCAGCCCCACGCAGGCCGCAGCCCCACCCTATTATACTAGGGGATGGTAGGTGGCTGAGTGGGTTAAACCTCACTAAACCCCGCCCTCACTAAAACAGTCACATGTCCTTGGGCTCTTCAGCAAGACCTTTAACCCCCCCAGCTGCAGGGGCACCACATGTTGGCTGACCCTGGGCTGTGACCCCCAGGCTATGGAGAGCAGGATTGGGTCAGTGAAGAGTAGCATTCCAGCACACCTGTACTGCCTGAAAGGCAAATGTAGGATTTAGACAAATGTTTTAGTCACACAGGCCAGTTATATTTTTCAGGTGAGCAGACTAAGGTGTCTCACTCTGCCCGCTGTCTCACCATCTCAGCCTTTTACTGGCCCTCCGCACTAAACGGCGAGTGACAGGTGAGCAGACTAAGGTGTCTCACTCTGCCCGCTGTGTCACCATCTCAGCCTTTTACTGGCCCTCCGCACTAAACGGCGAGTGACAGGTGAGCAGACTAAGGTGTCACACTCTGCCCGCTGTCTCACCATCTCAGCCTTTTACTGGCCCTCCGCACTAAACGGCGAGTGACAGGTGAGCAGACTAAGGTGTCTCACTCTGCCCGCTGTGTCACCATCTCAGCCTTTTACTGGCCCTCCGCACTAAACGGCGAGTGACAGGTGAGCAGACTAAGGTGTCACACTCTGCCCGCTGTCTCACCATCTCAGCCTTTTACTGGCCCTCCGCACTAAACGGCGAGTGACAGGTGAGCAGACTAAGGTGTCACACTCTGCCCGCTGTCTCACCATCTCAGCCTTTTACTGGCCCTCCGCACTAAACGGCGAGTGACAGGTGAGCAGACTAAGGTGTCTCACTCTGTCCGCTGTCTCGCCATCTCAGCCTTTTACTGGCCCTCTGCACTAAACGGCGAGTGACAGGTGAGCAGACTAAGGTGTCTCACTCTGCCCGCTGTCTCACCATCTCAGCCTTTTACAGCGTCAACATAAACCAAGCTTACTAAGGCAGCCATCAAATAACATTCATGAATTAGTAATGGATTCCAAGCAGCTCGTCACTGGTACCACTAAGGTGCCACATTGTGAGATCAGGAGGGAAAATTGACCTTTTACCAAAGAATAATAGTGAAGTTGTGAACTAATTCTTCTGCATTCCATGCAGCTTCCATTGAAATGCTCAGGCCATAACGGCAGATAACATATACGCTCTATGTAAGGCATTTAAGACTCATAAAACAGTGAAGTGCATTCATAATACATCCTGCATACATAATACATTATAACACATGGCATAAGTGGTAATACCTGCCCATAAACACCTGTTGCAAAATGCATAAGGTTATTATACTAATGATACAGTATCGTTAGTGCTCTGAGGGCTTTAAGTGTTACAAAAATGCTGGTTAAAATAGAACGTACAGATTGAAGACAGTATTACAGCAGATGAATGTGACACTTTTAGCTGTTCAGTCTATTTCATGGAACCTTTTCAGTCTTGTGAATGGGGAAAATCAGAAACCTGCTTAATACAGAACTCCTCTTTTGGACGAAACCCAAAGAGACCACTAGAGGCAGCATTGCTTCCTCAAGAAGTAGGCCCGAGTTACATAAAAGTGAATGCGAGCCATTTGCTCTTTGCTCTTCTGGTCCTTGGCTGGCCTGCTTGGTCCATTTCTCTTCAGAGCTCATCAGAAGGGCCTGAAGGTGTGAACAGGTCCTGGAAGGCATAGTGGCAGTGGGAAACAGAAGCACTGTCTCTGCCTGATTTTAAATTAGCTCTTCATCAATATGTATCTGCCAGGACCAGGTTCTTGGTCTGTAGAGTCAAGCTGGGGGAGTGGCGAAGAGCAGCACAGCGGGCTACACCCTGCGAGGAAGATGGCTGCTCCCCACAGGGCCTGACTGGTACCAGTGTGGTGAGCTGCAATAGGCAGCCCTGACTGATAAGGAGCATAAGAAGGACCTCCTGGCCCTGCAGCCCTGTCTGATGAGGAGCGCAGGATGGACCTCCTGGCCCTGCACCCCTGTCTGATTCAGGAGCGCAGGATGGAACTCCTGGCCCTGCACCCCTGTCTAATGAGGAGCGCAGGATGGACCTCCTGGCCCTGCAGCCCTGTCTGATGAGGAGTACAGGATGGACCTCCTGGCGTAGACAGTAAGGTCAGCCAGTCCCAGGAGCAGTTGGAGTTAAGGGTCAGACCTGCTTAGTGACACAGCAGGACATGTGCATGAATGCGCGCTTGTGTGGTGCTGCAGTAAATGAGAGGAAGCTGCAGTGCAGAAGGTGAGGTGGCGTGGCGCCGGCTGAATGGACCCTCACAACGGAGGCACTCGGCACGACCTGACGGCAGCCAGAGGCTCGATTCCCCCACTCAGAACTATGCTATGAAAAAGCAGAAGCGGTTCACCCCAGAATGAAGACTTTGATTAAGAGCGAATGGTGACATTACACGTTAATACAGCAAGAGGAAGCAGTGAGCCCATCTGGGTTGGATTGAGCTGAGAAACAGTTACTCCTTCTTCATGGCAAAGGATTCGGGAGGGTTTGGGCCAGCGGAGGTTCAAGGAGAGGCTGTGTTACAGTCACAGCCGAATCCAGATGAATGGACCTGTTGTTCATATTCTATATAGTTCACACTTGAATCTGCTCTTCAGTATATCAAGTGATGCGTAAATAAACATAAAATATAGCTGTTCAGATATTTTATAGGGTCTACACTTGGGGGTTGTGACCACCCCAGGATTCAGTGGGGTGTGGGTGATTGACCCTTGAATATAGCCGTTCTCATATTTTATAGGGTCTGCACTTGGGAGGTGTGACCTGCCCAGGATCCAGTGGGGTGTGGGTGATTGACCCTTGAATATAGCCGTTCTCATATTTTATAGGGTCTGCACTTGGGAGGTGTGACCTGCCCAGGATCCAGTGGGGTGTGGGTGATTGACCCTTGAATATAGCCGTTCAGATATTTTATAGGGTCTGCACTTGGGAGGTGTGACCTGCCCAGGATCCAGTGGGTGGTGGGTGATTGACCCTTGAATATAGCCGTTCTCATATTTTATAGGGTCTGCACCTGGGAGGTGTGACCTCCCCAGGATCCAGTGGGGTGTGGGTGATTGACCCTTGAATATAGCCGTTCTCATATTTTATAGGGTCTGCACTTGGGAGGTGTGACCATCCCAGGATCCCGTGGGGTGTGGGTGATTGACCCTTGAATATCGCCGTTCTCATATTTTATAGGGTCTACACTTGGGAGGTGTGACCTCCCCAGGATCCAGTGGGGTGTGGGTGATTGACCCTTGAATATAGCCGTTCTCATATTTTATAGGGTCTGCACTTGGGAGGTGTGACCACCCCAGGATCCAGTGGGGTGTGAGTGATTGACCCTTGAATATAGCCGTTCTCATATTTTATAGGGTCTGCACTTGGGAGGTGTGACCTCCCCAGGATCCAGTGGGGTGTGGGTGATCGTTCTCATATTTTATAGGGTCTACACTTGGGAGGTGTGACCTCCCCAGGATTCAGTGGGGTATGGGTGATTGACCCTTGAATATAGCCGTTCTCATATTTTATAGGGTCTGCACTTGAGAGGTGTGACCTCCCCAGGATCCAGTGGGGTGTGGGTGATCGTTCTCATATTTTATAGGGTCTACACTTGGGAGGTGTGACCACCCCAGGATCCAGTGGGGTGTGGGTGATTGAACCTTGAATATAGCCGTTCTCATATTTTATAGGGTCTACACTTGGGAGGTGTGACCTCCCCAGGATCCAGTGGGGTGTGGGTGATTGACCCTTGAATATAGCCGTTCTCATATTTTATAGGGTCTGCACTTGGGAGGTGTGACCTCCCCAGGATCCAGTGGGGTGTGGGTGATTGACCCTTGAATATTGCTGTTCTCATATTTTATAGGGTCTGCACTTGGAGGGTGTTACTGCCCCAGGATCTATGCTGAAAGTACAGAAGCTAATCTGCATTATTGTGCGTTTTTAATTCCCCCGGCAGCACAGGATATTTGCATAATCGGCTCATTGGCACGCTAATGAAGGCAGGAACAAACCTGCTACTGGAAGGCTTGATGCCATAGCCTGAGGCCAGTGGTCCTAGACCTGCTGTCTGCAACAAGCATGCCGTCTGTGTGGCTGTATTAAATTATACCAGCAGTACAGTAAACACCACACCAGTAACAGTACTGTCCTCAATTACTCTGCAGTGGAGTATTGGCACGACGGCCAAGATGTGCCCAGGGCACCCCACCTCCTGGTAGACACCAAGCATTGCAGTTTGAACATATTTCTGGACAGATGAGCCATGGAGGCAGTCTGTTTCCATGACAACAAACAGATTAGTCAAAATACCTGTGGGTGCCCAATAAAAGACAAATCTCTACCAGCCGATTCTGTTAAAAGCAGAGATGGCCAGTGTTTCAATTAAATATATTTAAAATACGTAATTATTTATTTTTGAGTATATTATAAATTGTATTTTGCTGAACGGAAAAAAATCAAATGTAATCTATAAAAAATACTTTGAGAGACTATTTTATGTATAAAAGATTTTAAATACAGCCTATCACCGTCTTAGATGCAACTATATCACGTGACCCACCCTGCCGGGCCCAGCTTGCTCGCTGTGAATCTTCGTTTTCCCGTGACCGGTAATGCTAGGAAAGAAGCTGCTTTGGTGCTCAATGCAGATTGCCTTAAGGTAAAGTGTGTGGTAAGATACACTATCAGATACTGCTCACTGAATGTCATTATAGGACAGTAAAATAGAGCAGTTAGCAGACAGCAGTGCCTTGCTCGGGAACTTGTGAATTAACTTTCTGGCGTGCTAGTGGTATTCTGGTTCATTTCAACAAGCATGCTCAGGCAGAGGCATCTTGTGGTTTGCCATATATAGAAGACTTTAATAGCGATAAATCAGGCTAGCTACTTTTGTTCATACGGACAAAATTAATTTCTAAAAGCTAGACGCAGGAGTTTTATAGCCACTAAGCCTGTATCAACGGGAGAAGCGACTGGTGAACTTGACGTGGAATATTATTATGACGTGGAATATTATATTCCGTTTTTTTTTTTTTTTTTTGGAGCATTTATCTAAAAAACAGTTTAAAATCAGGTTGTTCTTCGAGTTTGATCAGGTTCGGCACCCCACCTAAGACAAAGCGGGAAATTCACGCATTATGATAGTGAATTTAAGAAACCGTTGGTGTGCCCGCGTCACCCTTGCCAGCCATCGACACTAATTCTGTGGGAAACACTGGCTATAATTTAAGGGCGTAACGGGTCTGAAACCTAGACCGAAATCTCCATAGGAGATCATGAACGTTTGTATCGCAGTTCGGAATATCCCCCCCACTCCCACTCCCACTCCCACTCCCAGCCCCAGCCCGAGCCGAGCCCGCTGCCGCAGGTGCAGCCTCTTGAGTTCTTATTACGTTACTAATGCTACAAAAGTATTTTTTTATTTCACAGTTAACAATATAACACGTTACAAAAATATTATTCTATTGAAAGTTGTGAAGTTGGGCAACGCTGTATATTTTGTAAATATTACACATTACTAGGACTGTAACTATTCACGTGTTCGTCGTGTACTGTTACTATTTTGTACGTAAATTTTCAAATTACAGATTATTTGTATTTTAATTAAATACAAAATTTTGCTGTGAGAAAATGTATCTTATCTTGTGACATTTGATAAGCAAGATATTTTTTTATGTATTTGTGCCCATCAGTTAAAAGTACGAAGATTCTACAACATCCTGCTTTTTGCTTTGGGTGGAGGGTTCTGGGTAGTAATTAACACATACTGGTCACCTGACAAGTTCTCTTACAATTAATGGGCATCTTAAATCAAGCGGTTGCTGTGCTGTGCCCTGATGTCAGTAGCTGCTGAGGTCTTTCCATGTCACACCGCTTAGGGTCTGTATGGGTTTCCAGCACATAAACGCTCACTGAGGGGGTGCCTGTTATATTCACTTGCCAGACGACAGGCTGTGTGATGGCTCATGGCCTTTTAAAAGCCTGGATTTTTTTTCTCAGCCCTGATAGATGAAGGTTCTAATGTACAGGAGTAATCAAATGATGCAGGGAGAGGCAGTGGACCTCTCAGCAGTGGCAGGACTGAAGGATGGCTTTTCTTTGATGGACATGCCAGTAAGGGAGATGGAGAGCGATCAGAGAGGTTCTAATGAGATTTAAAGTTTGTATCCTGCAGCAGGCTGGTTATGAAAGGACCCACCTGCAGTCCAGTGTCTGTCCCCCTTGGTGAAAGGAAAAGCAAGCACTGGGCTTGGACCCAGACCCGTGCAGCAGTAACCAATAATAACTGAGGAGATGCTCCCTGCTGTGACACAATGGGCTGTAATATCTGTCCCTGAGGTGGCACATATAACAGAGAATGGGCCCCAGATTGAGAGAGAAGTCGTCAATAGTATCAAAAGCCTGTTTTATTAGCCATTCCATTCTAAGCATTTTTAGGAACTGACTGACACTTTGCAGTCGATTCCTGCAATAAAATACTGCAGAGCTATAAAATCGCAATTGTAGCAGTTTTCTGGAAGGTTGAGTAGAGTTTCTTTAAAAGCACAATAAAAATATCAATCAAAAAGACACAATTCAATAAGGAAGGGATACTCATTGCTTTGCGAATATTTAACCTAACACAGAATAGGAATATTAAGCAGGATAATAGTGTGTATTGTATTACTGCATATAAACCTTGCTATACTGAAATGGAGATTGTATCTGGGAGGAAATGTGTTTTAGTGCTAGAAAGGAACTTGCCACTATTCATTTTCTAATTATTTTAGCTGCCTGTATCAACCTTCTTCTGAATCAGCTGAACTTGTAGCTACATTTTTGTATAGTTTAAATGACACTTCCCATGTAAACCTTCATCCATAATTCTCTCCTGCCCCTTCACCTCCTTGTCTACTGTGTGGTGAGTGTACTGGCGCAGAATGACTACCGCTACACAGTGCTGGGTGAAGTGGCTCCCATTGGTTTTATAAAGCGCTTTGGGTGTCTTGTAAAGCACTATATAAATGTAACATTCATTCACTCATTCATCCTCCCATGCCAATGGCCACACCATCCTTATTTCACATCCCGCCTACCCAGGAAAGTGCCGCTGTTCCTGTAGGAGGCCCTGCTGAGTAGATAGATGATGTCTTCCCCACTACGACGCTGTGAGCCCTTACAGTAACGGTGGCCTCTCCACTTAGATAGAATGAGCAGCAATAACTGCACATTTGTCAGTCAAGGAGACTTCGCACCCTTGAGAGTATCTCAAGTTCTCCGTTCTGTTTACAGTCCTGCCCTGAGAGTGTCTATCACTGTTCTCCGTTCTGTTTTCAGTCCTGCCCTGAGAGTGTCTCTCACTGTTCTCCGTTCTGTTTACACAAGCCAGCCCTGCTTGTTCTCTAATCCCCTGACTTGCCATTTCCCCTAATTCACCCATAGACCCACCAGTGCTGTTAAGTGTTCTTTGACGTGAATAGCTGTAATATTTTATTTTTCATATGTTAACGATTTCACTTCCCAGGGTCGAATTGTTTCAGTAACAATAACAAAAAGTACCTAAAAGGATGGTAATGGCTCTGATCTGCTGAGTGGCAGACCTCTCCCTAGACAGAGATCTGCAGTGAGATCCATGTTGCAGGCTCTCTCTAGATGCTGTGGCTGAGCTCCTCACCCTTGAACCTCTGAAAAGAGATCGGTGGAAAGATCAGGCAGTTCTCAGCCTTTATTTGTTTGGGTTTGGCTTCCGTGATAAACTGCAGACGACAGGAGGAGCAGAGCTGAGTGCTGCTGTTTACACCTTCACTGCTCATGCAGCTCACGGTGATGCCAACTACAGGACCAGGGTCTCAGAGCCTAACCTGAGGCCAGCTCACGGTGATGCCAACTACAGGACCAGGGTCTCAGAGCCTAACCTGAGGCCATGTCACGGTGATGCCAACTACAGGACCAGGGTCTCAGAGCCTAACGTGAGGCCAGGTCACGGTGATGCCAACTACAGGACCAGGGTCTCAGAGCCTAACGTGAGGCCAGGTCACGGTGATGCCAACTACAGGACTTACTTAGGTCATCACACAAAGAAACAAATGCTCTCACAAAAGCCAGTTTGTTTGGAGAAAATACAGAAGATCATGACAATAACACTAGATAGTGGTGTGTGGAGTGACTCGTTTCAGAAAGCAGACCTTCAAGCTGCCTGCAGACCATGCAGTTTCCACAAACCTTTCCCATCTGTCTGGTGGTACCACTCATTTCTGTGGTAATGAGAACAATAAAGCTGCAGGCTAGTTTTATGGGGAAACAGTTGACATGGCACACATCTGAAAGTAAACGCCTTAAATATTTTATGCAGTCTGACCAACAAAGAAATAAAAAGCTATACAAATGTCACATTGCAGGTTCCTGGAAAGTGATTAATAATTAAAAAAAAAACAACAGGCTCTGTCATGTACCAGTGGAGCTGACATTTAAGATGACATTTCCCCTCATTTGTGTTCTGCTTATATGCAATGATAATGACAAAGCATGTGTGTTTTCAAGTGGCCTGGCTGAGAATGTTGGTTACCCGCAAGCTTCTTGACGATTGGCCATGAAGCTTTGTGTTTATCTGAAGAATCTGAGCCAGTCTGCTCTCTTGATGTTTTTTCCCAATGGATGGAGTGGGTGGCAGTTACTGTTCCCAAGTTACATCCATTGAATTTGGTGGCCTTTTGACCACAGTCTAAGAAGAGCAGCCAGTCATCTGATTCTGACCTGCTGACTTTCCCACCCAGCGCCGATGCCTTTGTGCCAGAAAACCTGGACCCTGCCCACGGAATCTCCCCAAGTGCATCTGTGGACATGGGGATGCAGAAGGTCTCATGGGCCAGACGAGACGAGGCGGGGGAAAGCTAGTCCTCCACGATGCTGGCCGCGTGCACCTGGGCCCTCTGCTTTAGTGCCAATGCAGCCCACTGTCTCTTCCGGTGCCCAGAGAACTGAAGAATGAGACCGCAGCCCAAGCTCCTCGCAGGGCACCACTGCCAGCTGCCTTGATAGTCATGTGACTTGGGCTAAGCCAATGAATCTTAAATAACACAGCCGTAAGCTATAAGGCCCGAATGCGAAGAGAAGCACACTTTGTAAATTTGCAGTTATAGGACAGCTTCAGTGTGGGCCTGAGTGAGGTAAACATGATGTGTAAGATGCAGGGATGCTTCTGACCTCACTGGGGTGTTTTTGATTGGCTGCAGTTGTGGTAAGCTTTGACTCCTCTTTTGTTTTTTGTCCTCCAGGCCACACGGGGCGCTTGCTGAAGTCCCTGTGCTTCATGAGCATGACCTTCCTGCTGCTGCACATTATCTATCAAATCACCATCAACAGCCTCTTCGCTTCTAAAAAGATTGATTCCAACTTCAGCTGTGAGTAAAGATGCCTGTTACTCTGTGCACATGTACCTACATGAGGCCGGACATTCAGGATTCCTGCCCTTTGATGTAACAGCATATTTCTTTATAAATATTTAAATATTAATATATGATTATCATCTGAGTTACAATCCAGGAACAGAAGCAGCGATGTACAGAGGCAGAGTGTGTTGAGGCAATAAGTGAAGACCACTGAACTCATATTGATCTCATATTTCTGAATATAAACTTGGTTCGATTAACATGCTGCCAAGGATGTGAAATGGTCATTTCCTTCACATCATCTATGCTTAATTAATATTGCAGTGCAGCATTACGTAATAAGGATAAATTCAATTCTTAGAAAATCTACACTTAGCTGATTGAGGTATACTTAAAAAAATAATAATAATTCGGCTTGCAAGATGCCTACCTTAATGTGAACATTAGGTCTATGAATGCTAATGGTCAGCACACAGAATGCCGCTGCACTCTAATATCCTGTTCTAGGTTTTTTTTGTTTGTAGTAGCTCAACAAGCAGAGCTTTGTGCTAACGATGCAAAGGTTGTGGGTTTGATTCCCAGAGAATGCACATGAATTGTAGTCCCTCCCTGTAGTGTAACGCTGACATGAGATCACACTTCTTCAGTCCTTGTGTGTCGGCTGTTCATTTGTTATTGGGACGGTGTCATAAATGATGACGAGGTAAGGGACGCTGGATCCGGGCGCGCCGCATGGCTGGGAGGGTTAGGGTTAGGTTATGGTTAGGATTAGGTTAGGGTTAGGATTAGGTCTGCACTGTGGACACTCAAAGGGATTTAGCCATTCACTGTGATAGAATGGATTTTATGCGGTTGGGGCATCAGTTAGACATTTCTGTTTGTTAAATTCATTTTAATGTCATTCTTGTGCTGCTTATGCAAGTGGAATATGAAATATGTCCAGCTCTAAATGCATCGCAGCAAAGTCACCACAGAATAAGACAGAAAGCCACTTTAGTGACATACTGTAGCGTGACTGTCCCAACCCCCCCCCCCCCCCCATATAGAATGCCCTTTAATGTAAATATTCACTTCTCTACCTCACACTGCTTCTCTGTCAACCAGATTATCTGTAGCTGTGCCCCTCTTCTTGAGACCATGTATCCTTCAGTCCCAAACCAGGCCTTAGTTCCTGTAGTCTGATTCTCTCATGGTGGTTAATGACTCAACTCCAGTCAGATATGCTGTTGCCTAAATAGGCGGAACTATAGAAAAGTTTGAGCTGAATAATGAATGTTAATGAACACGGAGGGAGGGGCCTGGTGCTGCCTGCTGTGGCCCTCGTCAAGGAGATGCTTAATGATTATCTGCTGCATTTAACACTTCGTGACCTGCCCCTAAACTGCTCATTAAGTCTCCTTAGATTGCAGTCTTACTTTTAGTAGAGAACTAATTTAGCACAATCAGTGTAAGCAATTAAAAAAATATTTGGGGGGCAACTTTTGCTCCACTGTCTAAAAAATGGGGACATCCACAAGATGGGGGCACTTTTAGAACATAGTATTTGATGCATAAAATTTCGGTTTTTAATGTGAAATGTACCCATATACATACAGTAATCACCACCTTGTGCCAACATGAGTAAATATAAAGCATATCACTGCTCTTCCAAAGAGAAGCATGCGATCATCTCTATGTGTATAGAATACCGTCTGTATGTGTGTATAGAATGCCGTCTGTATGTGTGTATAGAATGCCGTCTGTATGTGTGTATAGAATACCGTCTGTATGTGTGTATAGAATACCGTCTGTATGTGTGTATAGAATGCCGTCTGTATGTGTGTATAGAATACCGTCTGTATGTGTGTATAGAATACCGTCTGTATGTGTGTATAGAATGCCGTCTGTATGTGTGTATAGAATGCCGTCTGTATGTGTGTATAGAATGCCGTCTGTATGTGTGTATAGAATACTCCGACAGGTATTATAACAGCAGTATACAGGAGTACACAATTACAGTTATATAAAATTATGTACATATGTAGTGAGGAAAGCAGTGAGTGTGTCTTATGTGTGTATGTTATACATGGGAATTTAGTATAATGAATAAAATGATGGTTACAAGCTGTTTTTTTTCCCCAAAATCTCGATGGCGGTTTTTGCCCTGTGTTCTCGTTTTTGGGGGAGATTTCTTCTGGTGCTTCTGGTGCTTCTGGTGTTATGGTGTTTCTGGGAGGGCCAAATCAAACAGGTACCTGAGATGATTTGTTCTGTCAGCTGTTGGGATTTTAAACAAGCTGTAGGTTTTGGGTTTTGGCTACATACATTTTGACAGGACTAATCCGTATTTTATTGCTTCATACTTAGTTGTATTTCAGTATGATGTCACATTTATGTTGTTTTTTTTGTAAGTAGTTTTTATATATTTTATCATATGTTGGTTGTGTTGACTGCTGCCTGCAAACCAAATTGCCTCCTCTGGGCCAATAAAGCCAGTCTAATCTAAAACATAAACACACACACACAGGCTTGTAATTATAGCCTTGTGGGGACTCTCCATTCATTTGTATGGGGACAACTCTAATCCCAATATGACACCCTTAACCCCTACCCAGCCCAAACCTTAACCACAAGTAATCAAACAAAATACGAGACTTGGCATTTTTACTTTTTTGATTGAATTCACAGATCTCTGTGCGGATCTGAAAAAAGCCCCCCCCCCCCCCCCCAAAGTCAAAATGACAGGTTTTTATTGCATTGTGGGGGACATTTGGTCCCCACAGTGTAATATAAACCTAATGCACACACACATACAGACTCACAGTGGAAGCAGGATTCAAACCCCCAGTCCTACGACATAAAGCAGCTTTTCTGTCCTCTCAGCTGTCCACTGATTATTAAACAGCCTTTAAAATACACTCTTTCCACTGGATTCCTTCTGTTCACTGCTCAGAATTTAATTTGTATCTTGAACACCTAAATGCAAGTTGTTGCATTTGGAATGAGCGAATGGGGCAGGACACCACAGACTTCAAGCTAAATTTATTCCCTGTGACCGGGGGCTTTCGGGAGGGGCGAGCGGCCTCTGAGCTCCTGCCATCGCCCTTAGTCTGTGTCATCCTGCATGAGCCATAGCTGCTGCATGAAAACGTCTCAGTCCTGACTCGGTGAGTCCTGCATGAGCCATAGCCGCTGCATGAAAACGTCTCAGTCCTGACTCGGTGAGTCCTGCATGAGCCATAGCCGCTGCATGAAAACGTCTCAGTCCTGACTCGGTGAGTCCTGCATGAGCCATAGCCGCTGCAGTGGCTGCATGAAAATGTCTCAGTCCTGACTCGGTGAGTCCTGCATGAGCCATAGCTGCTGCAGTGGCTGCATGAAAATGTCTCAGTCCTGATTCGGTGAGGCTGCTTCCCATTATAGGAGGATTGGGAAAACTCATTTACCGCACCCAGCGATCCAGGAACTGAACTGCAGTGCTGCAGTGAGCACACATCTCTTTGATCCATGGCTGATACCTTATCTCCCAAATTGCCCCTAAGAAGCAGCCCATTAACAGAACCTGGATCATCAACTCATAATGACACACTGTCTGAGGTAGGCAGGACGCCTGACATCAGAGGCGAACACCAAAGTCTCGCATATACAGTGTGCTGCTGCATTCTTAGCATAACTGAAAAGTGACTTCTTTTTTTACCATAGTTTTTGTATGTTTTTGCTGCCATAGGCTTTCCAGGTCCGGTTTGTCTTATTCTGTTTTTGTTGGAGTTAAAGTTATTGCTCAAGCTATTAATTCATCTTTAGCAGTGTTGGATGTGCTCAAACTGCAGCCAGATACACGTTTGCTCTTGATAAATGTCCCTATTACTAAAAAGCCAATGAAAGAAACACTGGAGTTGGGCAGAATACTGTGATGGATTGTTATTAAGTTTCTATTGCTTTTTGCCGCCTCTAAGTGACACGGAGGGGCTTCGCATGGCCTCGGGCAGTGGCTTGTCAGGCGTTTACAGCACGTCCGTTTGTGCCAGCGCTTTACTGCTGAGTTCACGTCTCCTCCCCTTTTCCATCTGACATCCTCCTGCCTCAGGAAGCCAAACATAGAGCAGCAACCTTCCGTCACTCGGAGAACTTTATCTGATGGCTCAACATTTAACACCATTTCCTCCGTTTCTATATTTGCCTGAGCCAAATGGGCCATTAGGCTTCCCTGCACTCTCGTAAGAACGGTGAGAATGGACCCCCCCCAGCCCAGCCTGGATTCGCAGTAAAGACCCCAAGCCCCACCCCCACCAGCTTCCCGGGCGTGGCAGTCTGCAGTCATCCTGTCCTGAATGATGTGCTTTGGTTCTGCCAGGTGGACATTAGGGCTGAGGTTTTCACTGACGCATCCAAAGGGTGCCAAGCCATGTCAGAGACAGGGCAGAATTTAGAAAACCTGGAACCTTCTGAGAAGCAGCAGGACAGAAATGTACACCTACTGGCCAGGTCAGCTCACTGCAGGAGCAGAGGAGGCGTCAGCTTACCGGGGGGGGGGGGGTCGCTGGAAGTGTAAATGGGAGTCACCAGACTTCCAGAAGGAGGGGTACATTTTCACAGTCTGGATAGGTTTGTTTTGTTGTATTAGAGTTTGCAGAAGGTGTTCACCCCTGTGAGTGCTGAGCCATGCCTGCCATTTATGCAGATGAAAGGGATAAATGCATGCACAGTGGCAACAATGCTATCATTTTACATTGTACTTTTTTCATTGTTTCATTTTTTTTTTACTGGAAATTAATATACCTATGAAAAGATCACATCATCCTGAGTCATGTAAGTGATTATAGAAAGTGTACGCCTGGTTGGGTATAATGTTCATTTAACTTTAAATGAACCTTGAAAGCCATATTGGCCAAAGGAAAAATAGGTGCAAATTTTGCAGTGATGTTTGAGAGAGCCACTGCCGCAGCAGAGTACAGGTACTGACAGCTTGTAGTGATGTGTGAGAGAGCCACTGCCGCAGCAGAGTACGGGTACTGACAGCTTGTAGTGATGTGTGAGAGAGCCACTGCCGCAGCAGAGTACAGGTACTGACAGCTTGTAGTGATGTGTGAGAGAGCCACTGCCGCAGCAGAGTACAGGTACTGACAGCTTGTAGTGATGTGTGAGAGAGCCACTGCCGCAGCAGAGTACAGGTACTGACAGCTTGTAGTGATGTGTGAGAGAGCCACTGCCGCAGCAGAGTACAGGTACTGACAGCTTGTAGTGATGTGTGAGAGAGCCACTGCCGCAGCAGAGTACAGGTACTGACAGCTTTTAGTGATGTGTGAGAGAGCCACTGCCGCAGCAGAGTACGGGTACTGACAGCTTGTAGTGATGTGTGAGAGAGCCACTGCCGCAGCAGAGTACCGGTACTGACAGCTTGTAGTGATGTGTGAGAGAGCCACTGCCGCAGCAGAGTACAGGTACTGACAGCTTGTAGTGATGTGTGAGAGAGCCACTGCCGCAGCAGAGTACAGGTACTGACAGCTTGTAGTGATGTGTGAGAGAGCCACTGCCGCAGCAGAGTACAGGTACTGACAGCTTGTAGTGATGTGTGAGAGAGCCACTGCCGCAGCAGAGTACAGGTACTGACAGCTTGTAGTGATGTGTGAGAGAGCCACTGCCGCAGCAGAGTACAGGTACTGACAGCTTGTAGTGATGTGTGAGAGAGCCACTGCCGCAGCAGAGTACAGGTACTGACAGCTTGTAGTGATGTGTGAGAGAGCCACTGCCGCAGCAGAGTACAGGTACTGACAGCTTGTAGTGATGTGTGAGAGAGCCACTGCCGCAGCAGAGTACAGGTACTATCTCACACATCACTACAAGCTGTCAGTACCTGTACTCTGCTGCGGCAGTGGCTAACAGTTTATTCAGTCTCTGCCAGCATTAATGTATGGGCTCTGGGTTCTGTTTTTGGTAAATGGAAAAATGTGGAAATCTGTGGTCAGATTATCAGATCCTCAGTAAGAAGGTCTGCCTGTATTTTAGCGCAGGGGCTCCAGCTTTCTGTGCTTGGCTCTTTGGCAGTTTAAATGTTTTTGTGTAACAGAATAGAGGTATTTGTGTCCCAAAAACTGAATCCAAGGCATTTTGTGGTTTCTGATAGTTGTATTCTTACATCTGCACAACTGCAGTTTGTTTTCTGAGCCTGCAATACTTTCTGTAAATGGATCCTGGTCAAATGCAGGAATTTCCTGTCAAATGGCAAGTTATTCCCAACGGATCCAAGTAGTAAGAAGGGAGGAACCATGTTTTTAAAAATAACATTGCACCTTGGAACCTATTTGGGGTCTACAGTGTGCAATACAATAGGACAAAACAAGTGAGAGACCTCGATACCTGAATTTGATGTCACTGGTGAGGGGAACATCTGCTGGTGGAATCTACCAGAATGACTGTGGGCCTGTTTGGTCTGTGGCCTTTTCCAGATGGGACATAGATAGATAGAAAGAAAGAAAGAAAACGTTATTAATCCTTCGGGAAGGTTCCTCCAGGAAATTCAGTTTCTAGTAGCGACATAGCACCATGCAACATATAAACAGCATACAGTTACACATAGTACAGTTATTAAAATAAAAGATAAAGGTTAGGGAGAAGTAATAAATAGCGGTGGGATGATAATACTAATAAATAATAATTGCACGGGTCAATTGGTCTATTGTATGTGTTCCTGCTCCCCTTCCTGCCCCCCAATGAGGAGTAGAACATATATATGCGTATGTATACACAGCAAATAAACTGTCAGGCATTTTTAGGCTGGCTCCCTCTGTGTTTGTGGCAGTGGTGGCTTAATGGTTAGGGAAGTGCACTCGTAATTGAAAGGTTGTAGGTTCGAATCCCCGACCAGCAAGGCACCACTGAGGTACCCTGAGCAAGGTGCCGCCCCCAAGCACTGCTCCCCGGGCGCTGAATTAGCTGCCCCCTGCTATGTCACATATGGGTTAAAGGCAGAGAACACATTTCACTGTTGTGCACTGTGTGCTGTGAGGTGTCAATAATGACAACTAACCTCTAAATTCTATTTTAATCTGCACAAAGCACATTCCATATCTTTCTCTCTTGCTTGTCAAGTTGATCTGTCCTGGTTCTTTTGGAATAGGGTTCCAGTGGTAGGTGGTAAAGTGATTCATTCCTTGTAGTGGTTGTGTAATATCGTGGCAGAAGCTTGACAGTGAATGTCATGTAATGCAGTAACTGGAAGGGGGTGCAGTCATCATTGTGTTTTGCTGATTATGTATTATATTATGGTGAACCGTGTCAGTGATGGTGATGAAGTTGTTACACTGGCATCCATATTAATGTAGCTCATTTATCTGACTAGGTGTGAAATGTCAGAGGTGGTTGTGGAATTTTCAAGCCCACCTACGGCATAGCGCAGTATCCATTGCTGCAGCCTGACGTTCCATTAATAATAAACAACTGAGCATAAAATCATTACCAAATCCTCCCTTCGATCTCCCTTGATGGATGTTTTAAAGAGCGTTTCTGGTAACATGACTCGTAAGTAAGGAAACTCTTAACTGGCCATTACCAAATGATTTATGAGTATAAATATATATAGTCTGTTTTTCTGATCTTTGTAACTTTAATTATTCCATTTTGAAAAATGCTCCAGATTGACAGATTGCCAAAGTATCCCCTCTAGGATGATATGTATGTTTAAATGAAATCATCCCGTGATATCAAAATTGAATATAGGTCTATTTAATAATAAAATAAGCATAATGGTAGTGACAGGAAAATACAGGAAAACATTTAAGGCTTTTATTGTTACACCTATCCATGGCATCGCTTTCCAAACTTGGGGTGACAGTGCAGCATGCTATCGCTGAGCTAATTAAGTGCCGCATTGATTTGTGTGCTGGTTAAAGATGCCTTTACAGACATGGTATTTTCAATGCAGTGATTGGCGTAGCTTAAAAGAATCATTTTTTTTCCCCCCGGCATGGTCAAGCTCTTCAGTTCAGTTGATATCTGACTTGTGTTCCTAATGTACATGCACAATAAAATTATCTTTTTTTATGCAATGTAGTTCAATGAATTAGAATTTAGTGATCAGTGGTCATTGTCAACACACCACAGTACACAGTGCGCAACAACGAAATGTGTCCTCTGCATTTGACCCATATGCCCGGGGAGCAGTGCTTGGGGACGGTACCTTGCTCAGGGTACCTCTGTGGTGACTTGCTGGTGGGGGATTCGAACCTGCAATCTTTCAATTACAAGTGCGCTACCCTAACCATCAAGCCACCACTGCCCACAATGTGCAATATACATTTAAAAACAATTAAAAGAACTTATCAAGTGCAGTAATCATTTGAAGAATCATGAGCAGAGATGTAGGTGTGACCTTGTTTGCATATGATCATCTACTGTCTTTCATTTGCACTGGTCTGGACATGAACTTTTAACGTGTCTGCATCTTCTCGCCTTGCCTGCAGGTACTGCGTGGGAGAAATCCTTACGACAGCTGGGCTTTGAGAGGTAAGAGCATGATTCTGCACACATATTCCCAGCATAACAGACTATTTCGGATCATTGTGTAGCCCTCTGGTATATATTTCAGTTCCATTTAGATAACAACATATTATGGGTATACCCAGCGGATCGAAGAATTCTGCTGCTGTTTCATGTTAATTTGGTTATTATTTCTGAAGTTCCCAGTATTTTGTCCCAGAATGCTACTTCCCTTTTAATTTAGTTTCTATTCCCATGACTAGTGGTGTAAGTGATTGCAGCCATGACACATACCGATCCCCCTCCAATGGAGTAATTGCAAAGTTTAACAGCCATTATTACTGTTTAATGTAATACAGGGATCCCGTACTTTTGAACATCCGCTCTGCACCACTTCACTTTCACTAAACACCTTCATTAATTAGTCCCTGTTTTTGCTAATCGTAAGGAAGCCAGTATGTTGTGTCTCTCCAAGTATGAGTGAAATTGAGCAGCAACTATCTTCTCCAGAACCTTTGACAAAAATGATCCGTTAGAGATAGGTCAGTAATTGCTGAGCTCATGTGGATCCAAACTTCTTCAGTAGTGGCCTGGTTACTGCTACTTTACGTTGGTCAGGGACATCGCCTGATGACAGGGATGCATCCAGTATGGCAGTTATAGGTCTTGCCAGAACTCCCAGGGATTCTTTAAGAAGCTTAGTGGGGATTGGGTGCAGTAGACCAGTGGTTGGTTTGATCTTAATTATAATAGTTTTTAGCTCTTGTTCATTAATTAATTCAAAAAGTTCTCATTCCGCTTGCATTGAAGTTAATTTTGAGTAACTGGGACATGTTTCAAGTCTAATGTTTGTCATCTTATCATTTAAAGAAGTTAATAAAATGTTGGCTACTGAAATGACTCGGTAGCAGAGGTTGAGCCTTATCTGTTAGATAGGCTGTTGTTTTAAAAAGGTAGTGAAGGTTATTTCTATTGCAATCAGTAAGGTTAGAGTAACAGGCTGAACGTGTCCTACAAAGGGCTAGTTTGTATTGTTGCAGGCTGTCAGACCAGCCGACTGGAACACTTCTAAGCCTGTGGATTTCCATTTGTGCTCCAGTCTGTAGCACTCCTGTTTGCAAGAGTGCGTGTGATCAAACTCAATTGAATTCAATTCAGTTTCAATTTTCCTGGGGAACGATGTAATATGCATGTAGCTTAATACAACCCATTGTCTAACGACGCATCAGTCACTACATATCCCTGTCGTTAGGTGATGCGTGACTGTGTCAATTTTGGTAAGTGAAACTACATTTATATAGGCTGTGTATTTATCATATCAGCAGTGTATTTTACTGTTATTTTAGGTTTTATGTGTTATTTGGTTTGATTTGGTAGGTAATTTTTTCAGTCTGGACATGCTCAAAAAATGTCCCATATAAATGAGTAGTAACTGCCTCTTCGCTTTAAGCCATTTCTGTTTACGAAAGGTTTCATGGGAAAGCCCAACTTTCAGGTAGCAGGAGAAACCTGTGATTCAGTGCTATGGGAGTCCATAGAGGACATGCATTCAGGACAGCACAATAGGGGAGAATTCCCTCTTATGCGTAGCACATGGGGACAATTATAGATTTTCAATGGGAAGCCAATAAAAGGACTGCACGGATTCAGTAGCATTAGCCATAGCATTTTAGGGGAGTCCCTTCTTCTCTTGTTAAACACAGTTTGATGGTGTATCTTTGTTTTCCCAAGATAATTTTTGAAATTTTGTCATCTGAAGAAAACGACTCGTGATATCGAGAAAATAGCTTTGGCTATGTTGAGATCACAAGAAAAATATTTTTGGGCTGATCTAACTGGCCAGATTAAACTAGTTTAATTGGTTTCTTTTCTCATGAGTCAGATCAGTATCCAAAATATCCTGCCAGTTTTGTGTCAGTGTTTGCGAAATTGATGTAGACTTTTGTTTAGATGTGCCTCATTTTGGCACATGGTCAGGATTTAATTATGGCTGAATAGTTTCTTTATAGTAAAGTTTAATATTTGAGCCACCAGATATGGTGCAAAATACCCATACTGTGAGCTGTAAATGTACTTTCTGGCTACTGTCGTCAAAGGCTTTTCAGCTTGAAGACATTCTGACATCTGCTTCTGATCATAGGTTTGCCCCCCTAAAACACCATGTAGGGTTGGGCTGAAAGCAGCCAAAATCATTCATGGCCTCAAATGTGTTACATTTCAAAAAGAGGAGCTAAGGTTTGATGGCTGTGGTTTAAATAGCAAGTGTTTCTGCGGTGGCCTCAGGTTCTCATTTTGGAAGCCGGTGCTATTTGATAAAGTATGTTAACTACCAAAAATAAACGTTCCCCAGGATGTAAAATGTCCATTTCACTTATTGAGGAAAGAAAGTGGGATAAACACAATAGCCACTGACTGCGGCTGTTTATAAGTGATGTTTTAAAATCTGTGGTATTTATTTTGCTGTAAATGTTCCATCAGAACCTGACTAGCGTGGTATGTCATAGCTCTTGCAACACAGAACCTGACTAGCTTGGTATGGCCTAGCACAGTGTAGCATAGCATAACCCTTGCGACACAGAACCTGAATAGCATGGTATGGCCTAGCACAGCATAGCATAGCCCTTGCAACACAGAACCTGACTAGCATGGTATGGCCTAGCACAGCATAGCATAGCATAGCCCTTGCAACACAGAACCTGTCTAGCGTGGTATGACCTAGAATAGCGTAGCATAGCATAGGCCTTGCAACACAGAACCTGACTAGCGTGGTATGGCCTAGCATAGTGTAGCATAGCATAGTTCTTGCAACACAGAACCTGCACAGCATATTTCATGAAGAGTGAGATTAGCTTTGCTTTTTTTCATCTGTTCAGGAATGTTCTTTTTGTGCACAGTTTCCATATGGTCGTGTATGAAAAGGGGTGTCTTTTAAAGAAGAGTAACTTGCCACATGCCTGTGACTTGCTGACCTGTCCGCTGTCTTCCAGCCGTCTGTCTGGTTCATGCTAAAGCTGGCTGGCCCAGTGATAAGCAGTCCTGACGGTCAGGGGTCTTGCTGAAATTGTCAGTACTCTGTATATCAGGCTGATCATCATTATAGCACTAATGTGAGGTTCATGTATTTTTTTTCCTACTCAAATGATAGATTACATTGAAGCCAGCAAAATTCTCTTGTCTTCTAAAAGACTTTTAATTAAATACTAATTATATTCCATTTGTGAAATCAGTAATTCAGCTTTCAAAATGTAAGCTGGACGTGGGTGTCATTGAGACTGAAATACCACCCTTTATAGAGTGCCCCCCTTTTCATAGACTCTTTGGATGTAATGCGGGTGTGTCATACATGAGTGTGACTCTTGGGGTGTGGTCATCCGCTCTGTAGGTGTGTCATACAGGAGTGTGACTCTTGGGGTGTGGTCATCTGCTCTGTAATCTTGGATTTCCTGTTCACCCTCAGTACTGACATAAATGCTGGAAGCTTCTGGAGGTCCATGGAGAGAGGCTGCATAACGAAACATGAGACAGTAGCTGGGAGGTCCCTGGCCACCACTCAGCATGCTAAAGCACAGTGTGATTGCTGCTTAACGCGAGGCTACACCGCATTAGCATCTCGTTACCCTCCGCATGTCGTCGATTAAATCCCATTCATTAGCCCTCAGAGGGATGCCTGAGTGGGGTCTCCTTCCCAGGAACTCTGCTTTATGTGTTGCTCTTGGCTCCAGCGCCTTTGTGTTAACAGCAGGCGTAAAGGCCAAGGGTGCCGTTTACAGCATTTGTTTGCCGCCTATGACTGTGAATGCTCGTCTCTTACTGAAGTGAAGAATTTGGAGAAGTGCTCAGCTTTCAGCTGCTGTTATGTTCAGTCCTCTAACAGACTTAAGACAATACTTATATATGAAATGTCATTGTTATAATAACCATAATACTACTAGTAGTACTTATTTAGCCTTTTTTACAGAGGTGTTCAACTTGTACCATTTTGGGGTTGGGATAGTTTTTATTTATGCTGAATCAGTGTGACTTAAAAGCTACAATTTTCTGATTTCTTAATTGTGGTAAAGCCAGGAACACATTCAGTGGGTTTCATAGCACCCAGACATACTCTGATTGGCATGAGTGCGATAGAGCTTCTGTGCCTGGGATTATATTCCTGAAGGATTAGCTGGCTGTGGCTGCTGGCTTCCCCGTGGAATCCTCTGCTTAATTACACCAGTCTTTATGTTGATGGCTGAATGATATCTTGTACCATATCTACCTTCAAATATATCTGAGAGATTTAGGAAATCATTACCAACTGTGGTTTCTTGTTCATATCAAACTCCCAGTGGATTGAAGCTTTGCCTTTCGCAGAAGCTTAACTGTGATCAGCACACACATCAGTACCAGTGCGCTGACTGTGCACTGAACTGGTACTTTAAAAAATAAAAAAAATAAAGGTCACCGATATTAAAGAACGCCTTTTTTATTTCTAAGCTAAATTTGAACTTCAAATTGGACAATAGGCCAATATTAACTTTAACACCTTACATATATAAATAAATACAAAACTTAAGTTTCCATAGCAACGCCCTGGTGTCAGAATTCTTTTGAGTGAAACACAGCCATACTTTAGGCCGTTTAGGTTCCGGCTTTTTAACTGTGTTTATGGTAGCTATTAGCTAACAGTAGGCATCTGCTGACATCAGGGCAAGCATAACGCTAACTAGCGATGTCACACAAGGTTCACTGAGGAGCAGAAAGCAAATATTTCAGTCGACAAATATTTAGGTCCTGTGCCTGCTGTTCATATACGAAATATATACGGCATGATGGACATGGGTTTGGGTACCCGGCCTGAGCTGAGAGCGCAGCTGTTCCCCTTCTTCTGGCAACAGAGCACCAAAGGCCTCTCTGAAGGCTGCTCATCTAGTCCTATCTCCTGCTCATTTTGGGGCCCTCTGGGATTCACCCATTGGGCAGAGATGACACTCTTATCCTGCGCAGTAAGCCCCGCCCCTTTTAAAGCGTGTTCGGTATGACAGGTGAGACGCTTCTCTCTCTGTCGCGTGTCTCAGCTCTGGGACGGGGCCCAATGGCAGGATTAGGACCCGTTCTCCTCCACTGGGCTGCATTCGTTCCAGCATGTTAATGATTGCGGTTCCTCATTAAGTCTTGTTCCCTTTTAGAGACGCACCGTTCCTTTGTTGTCGTTCTTTTGAACGCTGCGATACGTAGAAGGTTCTCCCAAGACCAGCCGAGCTCTGGCCTGGCTTCAGGACACTTGCTTACTTTGGACACACCAGTGTGTGTAGAAAGCAGGACCTGATCCCGTTAATGTCGAATCTCTCTCCCTGCAGGCTAGAGCATACCTACTTCAATAGCCCAGGTATTAATCTATAGTCTTAACACTCAAGCGCTGGAAACATATCCCAAAGGTCAGAATACTGCTTTGCCAGTTCACTGGTTCCACTTTCTAAAGTATAGTGGATTCTACAATATTTGTTTTGCTATGTCCAGTTTTACATTCGATTTGTTCAAATAATATGCTGATGTTAACAAGGTTCACTTTGTTTGACCTGAATTTCTGCAGACCTCCTTGAGTTTAAGGTTTTTACCACCGACACATTAGAGCTTGCTATGCGGGGGAACCGTGAAAGGGTGATCTTATTTTTCTTAAAGTCTAAAGTTTCATCCAATCAGGAGAGATGTGTGCGCTTATCCTTCACTTAAAAAGCAAACCCTTGTCTATACAGGATGCTGGGTGCTTACAGCCTTTGTTGTGGGAAGCAGACAGGCTTTGCTGAGAAGATCAAGGATTAAATGTTGAACTGAAAAGCACTTATAAAATAAAATGTCATCCTATCTGTTAATTATGCTCATTGGTGGTTTCAGTGGGTTTTAATGGCCTATTTAATGAGAATATTTATACATTTAATTTGGAACAGACCTGCCTTTATTAAATTGGGTGGAGAAGCACATAAAGCGTGTGCGGGGTAAACAGGGCGTGTGACCATCACGCTCCTGGAACACACCGCGAGCGGCTTATAATGGACATACAAGCATCTCAACTGCCATAACTGTAAGCGGTGGAGGGGCAGGTGTGTCTCCAGCAGTGGGGGTTACTGGGCGGCCGGGGGTGTCACGGCGGTGGGGGTTACTGGGCGGCCGGGGGTGTCACAGTGGTGAGGGTTACTGTTTGCACTGTGCCTGATGACTCCGCTGCTGACATTGACACTCTCTGGCATTGACACTCTCTGGCATTGACACTCTCTGGCATTGACAAACTCTGGCATTGACACTCTCTGACATTGACACTCTCTGGCATTGACACTCTCTGACATTGACACTCTCTGACATTGACACTCTCTGGCATTGACACTCTCTGACATTGACACTCTCTGGCATTGACACTCTCTGGCATTGACAAACTCTGGCATTGACACTCTCTGACATTGACACTCTCTGGCATTGACACTCTCTGACATTGACACTCTCTGGCATTGACAAACTCTGACATTGACAAACTCTGACATTGACACTCTCTGACATTGACACTCTCTGGCATTGACACTCTCTGGCATTGACACTCTCTGGCATTGACACTCTCTGGCATTGACACTCTCTGGCTGTCCCTTTCTGCAGTGTGCAAGGAGCAGACGCTGGCAATGGCATACGCGTGTTTATCCCAGACATCGGCATGTTCATGGCAGGGCTGGCCTCCTGGCTGCTCTGCCGCAGCCTCGCCCAGAAAGCGCCCACGGAAGACATGGCCCAGTACAACGCTGACTTTGAAGCAGATGACCAGGTGAGCCAATCCTGTCTCTCATCACAGGCGTGTCACTCAGTCCAGGCTACAGTCATTGGATGTTAAAAAAGGGATTGAGGCCTGGGGGCGCGGCTGGCAGGGGGAGTGGGGCGGGGCTGGCTGAGGGGGTGTGACTGGGGGCAGCCAAGGGACGCGGCTGGCAGGGGGAGTGGGGCGGGGCTGGCCGAGGGGGCGGGGCTGACAGGGGGTGGGTACGGCTGAGGGGGCGTGGCTCGGTGGGGACATGGCTGGCAGGGGGTGGGGCGGCTGAGTGGGCGTGGCAGGGGGTGGGGCTGGCTGAGGGGGTTTGACTGGGGGCAGCCAAGGGACGCGGCTGGCAGGGGGAGTGGGGCGGGACTGGCCGAGAGGGCGGGGCTGACAGGGGGTGGGGACGGCTGAGGGGGCGTGGCTCGGGGTGTGGGCGGCCGAGGGGGCGTGGCTCGGGGTGGGGGCGGCCGAGGGGGCGTGGCTTGGGGTGGGGGCGGAGCAGCTTGGGTAGCAGTATAGCAGACAATGATGTTATTATGTTGTTTTGTTCTTCATTTTGGCGCACAGTTTCACAGCTCTCAGCTTAACAGTTCCTCAAATGTTGCTACATAGGTATTTATCAGTAAACGCTTTTAAAGTTTTGTTGCATCTGTCCTCTGTGTTAATTTCTTTTCAAGGATTTTTTTTTTCAGTTTTATGGGTTGGACTGAACATCAGTCCAATTGAAATTCAATGGCTACAATTAAAAATTTCCTTGAATTAAAATAGATTTTTAGTGCACTAAATTCAGTGCACTAAATAAGTGGGTAATCAAAGACCAAAATCCTCCTTAATAGCAGTGATACCCTTGTTTATTCTTCAGTGTCACTTCTCCCAGAAAATTGTTGCAATTACAAATGCTTTGGTATTGTCATGTTTATTTCTTTTGTTGGCACTGGAAGCACACAAAAAAGCAGAGGAAAAAAACGAATCTGAGACATTGCACACAAAACATCAAAAATGGCCTGAACAAAATTATTGGCACCCTCAACTTGATGGCACCCCCTTTATATAACTGATTTTACTCGCTTTCTGTAACAAACAATTAGTGTTTTACATCTCTCCACTGGAATTTTGGACCAGTCTTCCTTTGCCAGGGTCCCTTCTTCTAACTGCTGGTTTTAGATCTCTCCACAAGTGCTCTATGGGATTTAGATCTGTACTCATTGCTGGCCACTTCACAACTGACATAAATGCAGGGGTGCCAATATTTTTCACCATGACTGTATGTGTGCATAAAACCAAGGCACTGTGAAGATGACCTTAAATCTTCACTTGGAATAAGGTGGAGTTCCATGGGAGGAGGGCTGTTGTGAAACACCAAACACGAGGGCTGTTTGCCTTGCTGGGGAATCTCTATTTTTATGTTTTGGGGAGACATTTGTATTTTTGGAAGTTGTTTTCGGCCTGCTAGATGGACCTGCAAGTTCACAGTTGGTGACTTTTTGACCATTTGGCATTATTTTTTCTCTGTGATGTACTCCTTCACTGCCCAGCTGTATCCCCTCAGCCAATGCTGGGCTTTGTTGGATGGTTTGGCTCTGAGCTCTTGGTTTGGTTGTTCAACATTCAGGCATCAGTTGCTCTAAGCTGGAAGCTTTTGATGCTTGGAGCCCCTCGCGGTTGTCTTGCCTGCAACCCGCCAGATGCCGCCGGCGGGGGGACACCTTACCGCATGCTTGGGATCCTTCTGAGGAACACAGTCTCCCTTCCATCTGCTCCAGAACACTTTCAGGACAGAAAGGCAGAAGTTCTTACTTAGTGAGCCAGAGTTCCTCACCTCTCTGTTAATCTTCAGAGGAACCATATGGACCCTCTGTTCTTTAGGGGGGGGGGGGGTGGCCTACCTCACTCCCTCCCCAGGCTCCTCCCCTGAGCCAGTAGTGCTGTCTGTCACACTGTGCCCCTTATGGGAGTGGGGCCTGCTGGATAGCTGGCCAACCTTCACCCACTCCGTGACTTGGCTAATTGAGACCACACTTCTCGCTGGCGTAAGACCAGCTCTCTGGACCATTTCCTCCTTAAGTTGAAAAGACCTTAAAGAGATAAACATGGTTTAAGCCCAACTGACAAACAAGAATCAAACTAAGAGTTTCACTGAGTTCTGCAGACAAAAGGATACATAAAACAAGCTTCCTTATCAGCATTACCCCAGAAAGGCTCTTCTGGAATGTTCACTAGCTGTGTCAGCAAGAAAACCTGGCATTGTTCAGATTCAGACAGCTCTCCGATGGATGCAGGAGAGTACAGCACCTTTACTTTCTGAGGGACGCTGCATGTATGAGTGAGGCCCAGTATGTCGCTGTGATGGTATCACAGACATTCTTCTTCACCTGTGTAATGTTCTCCAGTGGACAAGGCCTATGATTTGCCTGTGGCAGCATCATCTTATGGTTGCTGAAGCTGCTGGGTCCATAGGCCTGGCCTGTTTGCTGGGCTGCAGAGCCAGAAGCAACTGGAGTGGGAAGCTTTCTGCTGCTTGCGGGGGCTTTGGATGGATGGAGCTGGTGATGCTCATCAACTCTTAGAGAGGACTTCAAAGACTTTGTGTCTCATGGTACCCCGGTTACTCTCCATGGTGCTGAATTGTGGGGCATTTCCTACGGCAGTGAGACTTGCTGACTCATAATCAACATGTACCAGCTGGACCTGAGGTCTCTAGTGCACGACAAAAGACCCGTAGCTAAATCTGACTTTAATGGTTATCTGAATTTACCTTGAGGAATATCACTTAGTATGTGAGTGCTGGTGAAAACTGGGGCCTGGTAGGGAGTGAGGAGAACCAGGCCTGCTGCTCAGGATGGGCGATGGCCCTGAGGGCGACGCTGGTGTGCAGCACCATGCCTGGAGTAAGGAGAACCTGACCTGCTGCTCGGGGTGGGCGATGGCCCTGAGGGCGACGCTGGTGTGCAGCACCATGCCTAGAGTAAGGAGAACCTGGCCAGCTGCTCGGGGTGGGCAATGACCCTGAGGGCGACGCTGGTGTGCAGCACCATGCCTAGAGTAAGGAGAACCTGGCCTGCTGCTCGGGGTGGGCGATAGCCCTGAGGGCGACGCTGGTGTGCAGCACCATGCCTGGAGTAAGGAGAACCTGGCCTGCTGCTCGGGGTGGGCGATGGCCCTGAGGGCGACGCTGGTGTGCAGCACCATGCCTGGAGTAAGGAGAACCTGACCTGCTGCTCGGGGTGGGCGATGGCCCTGAGGGCGACGCTGGTGTGCAGCACCATGCCTAGAGTAAGGAGAACCTGGCCTGCTGCTCGGGGTGGGTGATGGCCCTGAGGGAAATGCTGGTGTGCAGCACCATGCCTGTTTGTAACCATCAGGAGGAGCAGGAGAAGGTGGAGATGGATGGAGACATCCTTCTGGAGGAAGACTTCGAGGCAGGGGCGGAATGCGAAGAGGATGATGAAGAACTCGAGGAAGAGGAGGAGGAGCAGGAGGAGAGCCGGAAGATGAAGATCCTGCGCATGGTGGCAGAGGTGGCATCCAGAGTGAAGGAGATCATAGGTAACCTGATCAGCACGGCCGGCCAAGTGGTCGTCACCATCCTGCTGGGCACGACCGGTGAGTGGCTGCTGTTCCCCGCGGAGTTCAAGTCGGCAGTATACATGCACGGATTTTACTCACACTCCTTAGTCTACATCTATTTTTGTTGTTACTTTTTGTTTTTAGCCATAATAATCATAATTAATAAATTGATTGATAGGCTAATTAATCCAAATGCTTAGGCACCTATAGTATTTGGCGTCATAGTTATGCAAGGTGGAGATCCTGGGACTGACTGCAGTCCTTCCTTCCTTCGTCGGTGTCCTTATGTCCCAACACACCTTCAGGCATCATGCTTCCATCGCTGACCTCGGCCGTCTACTTCTTGGTCTTCCTGGGCCTGTGCACCTGGTGGTCTCTGTGCCGCAGCTTTGACCCGCTCATCTTCAGCTGCCTGTGCGTGCTCATGACCATCTTCAGCGCGGGCCACCTGATCGTGCTCTACATGTACCAGCTGCAGTTCTTCCAGGAGGCCATCCCGGCCGGCGACACCTACCCGAGGTGAGCCCGTCACCATGGCACTACTGTGACTCATTGGGCTGTCACTGCTAGTGTGGGAGTTGGAAGAGCAGGACACTCTTGCTATGGTGGGGGGCGGCTTGCAGCTCTGCCCTCAGGACCCGTCATTATCACGTCAGCTTCTGACACAGCTGGTTTCAGTCAGCTCCTCTGCACGCACACTCACTGGGTGGGCGGGGGCACCCATTAGTGTCTGACAAAACACATGAAATGAAAGGAAATGAAATTAGTTTAAATGACGGTGTTAATCAAGCGGTCTGCAGGGAGGAGGGGGCAGTCCATGGCCTTACTGAGCAGCAGACGAGCCAAGTTCTGCTGCACATCTGTACACAGGTTTTGTTAGGCATTGGGATTGGCACACATCTGTACACAGGTTTTTTAAGGCATGCAGTTCGGCGCACATCTGTACACCGGTTTCGTGGGCCACAGAGATCTCTGCACATCTGTAAACAGGTTGCGTGAGTAGTGGATCCCTGCACATCTGTTCACAGGTTTTATGAGGCACAGAAATCTTGGCACATCTGTTTGCAGGTTTTGTAAGGCATGGGTATCGGTGCACATCTGTAAACAGGTTGTGTGAGACCTAGGATCCCTGCACATCTGTAAACATGTGTGAGGAGCAGAAATCCAGACACATCTTTATGCAGGTTTCTTGAGGTGAAGAGATCCCTGCACATCTGTTCACAGGTTTCGTGGATCACAGAGATCTCTGCACATCTGTAAACAGGTTGCGTGAGGTGCAGGGATCACTGTATATCTGTATACAGGTTTTGTGAGGTGCATAGATCACTGTATATCTGTACATAGGTTTTGTGAGGTGCAGAGATCACTGTATATCTGTATACAGGTTTTCTGAGGTGCAGAGATCACTGTATATCTGTATACAGGCTTTCTGAGGTGCAGAGATCACTATATCTGTACATAGGTTTTCTGAGGTGCAGAGATCACTATATCTGTATACAGGTTTTGTGAGGTGCAGAGATCACTGTTTATCTGTATACAGGTTTTGTGAGGTGCAGAGATCACTGTATATCTGTACATAGGTTTTGTGAGGTGCAGAGATCACTGTATATCTGTACACAGGTTTTGTGAGGTGCAGAGATCACTGTATATCTGTATACAGGTTTTGTGAGGTGCAGAGATCACTGTATATCTGTATACAGGTTTTGTGAGGTGCAGAGATCACTGTATATCTGTATACAGGTCTTGTGAGGTGCAGAGATCACTGTATATCTGTATACAGGTTTTGTGAGGTGCAGGGATCACTGCATATCTGTACATAGGTTTTGTGAGGCATGAGGATCGGTGCTCATTTCTAAGTGCAGAGATCACTGTATATCTAGCAGATCATCTTCATATAAAGTGTATTTACTAAAACTCAAAAGTTTAGGACCAGTGGCAGGGCAGCTACACCAAGAAGCACCTTTCCCCCAATCTCTCATCCCCGCCCCAGGGTCAAAGGGTGTTGGGCTGACAGAGAACTGCCAGTTGTTAAGAATAGGCATGTGTTTTTCAGGTATGTACATTTTTCGGGCATTTTTGTGACCCTGAGTTTCCTCACGCTTACGGGTGGTGGGTTCGATCCTGACACTGCTGTCTGCGGCTCTCCTTGTACTCACTCACGCGGCATTCTTCAGGATGTCCTGCCCCCTGCCCACTGGCTGGAGATGCATTATGCTTGTACCGCACCTGTACTGCGCCTGCACTGTATGCTGCTGTGCAGACGGCCGTCCACATGCCCTTGAGTTGCAGTGCCGCTTCTCGCTCTGAGATGCATGGCTCTTGGTCCTATGTCACGGGGGCTGGGTGATGCTGGGACATCGTCTGCCGTCTTGGCCACATTGCTGTTAAGTCCTGCCCTTGACTTCTTGAGATGGTATTGATTTAGCCTGCTCTAATTCGGCCCTCTTGGAGCGGAGCCCTGTCCAAGGCCATTACGCCTTTATATAGGCTGCTTGGATGACCCTCATTTCCTTTAGGTCTCCTTACGCACTCAGAAGCGGCATGGGCGCTGCGTCTGAGTTACAGCTCTGATAATGCTGCACACAAGCAAAAAGGACCTTCATTGCATTCCTGCCGCACACATAAAACCTCCGTTATTTTGGAAACGGCTTTCCTGCATTAGGAGACCTTAATGCTCAGAGAAGGCAAGCATAGCTTCTCTACTAGGATTTATTTTGGAAACATATGTGTGGTTCAGTAATATATTGTTTTAAATAAGTCATTTTTTCTGGAACTGTGTGAATTGATTTGTTTATTGGTCTTTGATTTCGTTGTTGGACTACTTGCAGATTTTGAATAGACTTTGCAAACTCTCCCTCTGTACGTGGAAAAATCGCTGCATGAAGCGTCCCTAAAACACAGTGCAGATTACGGCTCCTGGCGTAGCAATAAAAGCTCATATCTTGCTGGCGGCAGGCTTGGCTCGGGGGGGACGGTGGGGGTTCCTGCCTTTTCAGCACCTCGATCAGCTGCTGATGAGGACTCGGCCTTGTTCTGTACTGCTGCTGACTGAGAGCGTTGATGGTGCCTTAAAGCTCTTCCCCACTTCCTGCTGGCCCGTATGATCGTGGATCGTGTGACGACACTGGGTCTAGGTAAAGGAGGAGCAGCCTTCTTGAAGTGCTATGACTAAGGACGTGGTACTTTGGCCCCATGTGATGAGCAGATCTATAAATTGTCTTTGCTGTTAATCTCTCTTCCCAGTTTATTCGGCATCTCACCGATCGTTCAGACGAGCTGCAATCAGACGTGGAGGTTCCTGGTCCATCCTGGCCTGAAGTGGCACCATTTTGTCAATCCCATCATGCTCCTGGTGCTGTATTATACTCTGGCCACACTGATCCGCCTTTGGCTTCAGGAACCCATTGATGACGTGAGTCCCCTTCCAGGCCGACTGCCCCCCGCTTGCCTGCCCGCTGCCTGCCTGCCCCAACACCCACCTACCCCTGCCAGCACACCCACCTGACCCCACCTTCCTTCCCGCTGCCCGCCTGCCCCCACCTTCCTTCCCGTTACCCTCCTGCCCCCACCTTCCTTCCCGCTGCCCGCCTGCCCCCACCTTCCTTCCCGTTACCCTCCTGCCCCCACCTTCCTTCCCGCTGCCCGCCTGCCCCCACCTTCCTTCCCGCTGCCCGCCTGCCCCCACCTTCCTTCCCGTTGCCCGCCTGCCCCCACCTTCCTTCCCGCTGCCCGCCTGCCCCCACCTCCCTTCCCGTTGCCCGCCTGCCCCCACCTTCCTTCCCGCTGCCCGCCTGCCCCCACCTTCCTTCCCGCTGCCCGCCTGCCCCCACCTTCCTTCCCGTTGCCCGCCTGCCCCCACCTTCCTTCCCGTTACCCTCCTGCCCCCACCTTCCTTCCCGCTGCCCGCCTGCCCCCACCTTCCTTCCCGCTGCCCGGCCTGCCCCCCGCCCACCTGCCCCTGCCTGCCGTGGATTATGGATTATTGATCACTGTGCTCCTCTGTTTCTCTGTCATCTGAATAATGGAAGCAGTAATATTTTATTGCCATATAAATCTGCTGAAAATAAATATGACACAGGAATCATTCCTGGATGTGATCAATTGTAAACATGATCTAAATAATAATGAGTTTTAGTAAAGCTAATCAAAAATTTGGCATTGTTTAATGTAGATTGTAATTATGTAATCGTATCACAGAGAAATAAAACTTAATATGTTCCCAGAAAGAATATTTGTACACACAGTCGCTGTGTGACTACAGTATATCAGGTTCCTAGAAATCATTTCTACTTCGGCAAAACATCTGTTAGTCTTCTGAGTGAACTACTGATCATGTAAATTATCCATCCATGCCCATCCAGGGTGTCCCCTGCCCTGTGCCCTGTGATGGACTGGCATCCCATCCAGGGGGTCCCCTGCCCTGTGTCCTGTGATGGACTGGCATCCCGTCCAGGGTGTCCTCCCCCCTTGTGTCCTGTGATGGACTGGCATCCCGTCCAGGGTGTCCCCCTGCCCTGTGTCCTGTGATGGACTGGCATCCCATCCAGGGTGTCCCCTGCCCTGTGCCCTGTGATGGACTGGCATCCCATCCAGGGTGTCCCCTGCCCTGTGCCCAGTGATGGACTGGCATCCCGTCCAGGGGGTCCCCTGCCCTGTGCCCTGTGATGTTCTGGCATCCCGTCCAGGGTGTCCCCCTGCCCTGTGTCCTGTGATGGACTGGCATCCCGTCCAGGGGGTCCCCTGCCCTGTGCCCTGTGATTGACTGGCATCCCGTCCAGGGTGTCCCCTGCCCTGTGCCCTGTGATGGACTGGCATCCCGTCCAGGGTGTCCCCCGCCCTGTGCTGCCTGGGACAGGCTCTAGGCCCCCTCCGTGACCTGACTAGAATATGCACTATTCCTGTATATTTGTGTATGCTGGTTCGCACTGGCTAATGCATGATAATACATTTCTGGGTCCCATTTCCTGGCTTGAATCTGAATTATGTCTCCTTCAGGCACCAGAAGGAGGAGAGCAGAATGAAGAGGAGGAGGAGCTAGAGCAAAATGTGGAGGAGGACAAGACAGCCCAGAGAAGGCGACATTTGTGGAAGAGGACGCGTCACCCCACAGAGGAGAGGAACGTATGTGAGCTGGGCCAGCAGCCCCGGTTCAGGCCCGTTTCATACGGGGCGGGGTGCGGGGGTCCGGGGCACATTTCTGCTGTTTATCTTCTGGCTGGATCTTTATCTGTGTTAATTACAGTTAATTACATGAGGAGAACGAAGCCTCCAGAGTAGAGGGCACATGCAAAGAACATTGTTTGGATTCTTAAAGCTCATCTGGATTTGGGAAAAGGGCTTTTTGTCAAGTTTGTGTTGACATATTGGTAACACTTAAGGCCATATTTTTAGTAATTTATGAACACATTCATAATGCATTATAAACATATAAGGCATTATAACAACAAAATAAATTGAATTGAATAATGCATTATAATGGTCGGTATAATCATTAAAGATGCTTTGTACTGCATTATAAAGGTATCTATAGTGCATTTTAGGTGAGAGCGTCATTAGTCAAGTGTTATGCTTTTTTATAAATATTTATAGCCGTGTTTAACATGCTTTATGAATGCATTATTATTTGTTATGAATTTGTTTATAAATTGCTAGAAACATGGCCTTAAGTGTTACAGACATATTTGATGCATGCGGTTTGGATGATCTTCAGATGAATAAGCAAAGCCTTCACTGTGACTGTGAGTGATGAGTTTGAGGCCTGCAGAAGGGTCTCCTGGTACATTCAGCCTCAAACAGCAGTAGATCTCCCTGCCCTTGTACCTCCTCATCTGCTTCAAAGCATCAGTGCACTTTTACCATCCTCCTGTTGGAGCCCAGAGCTCCACCCTGAGGACGTCTCCGTAATGACAGAGCCATGAGCCCAATGGTCGTGACCTCATCTCCTGCCTCTCCGGTATCCTCCTTCCTGCTTCCTGGGCCTGTGGTCCATGCTAATCAGTCATGTCATCTTACTCCCTGCAGCTCATCTCCACCCAGGACGGCTACAGCACATCTGAAGTTAGTACATCCTAAAATAAGAGATCCGTCATTTCCTCTCATGAGTATTGTAACATTTGCTCACCCCTCGCTATTTCATCCAGCTGTAGAATATTCTGTATTTATGGAGATATATTTTGATCCTTTGAACAATGGTGTGCTTGGGATGTTCATGAGCTTCTGATGCTGTGTGTCAGGGCATGGTGGTAACCTCCAATGGGACCTCTTTCGATTACATCGCCCCCACCATCGCCTGTGAGAACGGCCCTACAGCACTGCACCTCTACTCTACTCCCCAGTACAAAGTGGACCTGCAGGACCAGGATTTAGGTGGGGCTCAGATTGGGAAAGGCCTCAGCGATGGCAGAGGGTGTTAAAGGTACCTGCAGTTGGTGCTTTTGGTCTTGGACAGGACTTCTGTTATGTTGTGTTTCTCTCTCCCAGTAGAAGAGAAACCCGAAGTCATTGTCCCCGAGGTCAGTGAAGCCCAGGAGGATGCGTCGATGGGGACGGAGTTGGAGGAGGGCAGCAGACCCAGCACGCTGTCCACGGTTTTCAAGTTCATTATGAAGCAGAGCTACGTCTGCGCTTTGATAGCTATGATGGTGAGTCCAGCATCGGAGGCCACTTGGAGACACGTCCACTCTGGTGATGAGTTCCTGTCAGCCATTACTTCATCTCATTTGCGCCACATTGTAGCTGTGGCCTCCACACCACAGCATATATCTTTGCTGCACAGAAATTATATTCTATACCTGAAGAAAGGGGCTCTAAATTTACATTGCTTAATGTAAGGTGGTTTTATTGTGTCCTGTCCAATAAACAATATCCAGTGATTTTACAAATAAAAATGGCAGTTTGGACATCAGTTGTTGTAGAACTGGAATACCCCGCAGTGCTTGACTAGCGATGGAGAACTCCGTGTCTTTTTGGACATCAGTTGTTGTAGAACTGGAATGCCCTGCACTGCTTGACTAGCGATGGAGAACTCCATGTCTTTTTGGACATCAGTTGTTGTAGAACTGGAATGCCCTGCACTGCTTGACTAGCAATGGAAAACTCTGTGTCTTTTTGGACATCAGTTGTTGTAGAACTGGAATGCCCTGCACTGCTTGACTAGCGATGGAGATCTCCGTGCCTTTTGCATGTCTCTTTGCTGTTTTCAGGCCTGGAGCATCACCTACGTCAGCTGGCTGACCTTCGTCTTCCTCATCTGGTCCTGCACACTCTGGATGGTCCGCAACAGGCGCAAGTATGCCATGCTCACATCGCCATTCATGGTTGCCTATGGAAACCTGCTGCTGATTCTGCAGTATATCTGGAGTTTTGAGAAGCTTGATGGTGTGGCAGGACTGTTCCTAAAACCAGAGGTGCCCTTTCCGGAGCTCAGTTCGAAGGTACGTCCCTCATGATGTAGCAGAGCCATTGTGTATTGTCATCTTTTTTATATTATGTGTTCCAGTGCCTTTTTCTGGATGGGTTTGTTCAATTGCCCACCTCATGACCTCACTGCCATGTATGAGCTTTTCTCCAGCCAGAACTCTGCTGTCTTTTGCTTTTCATCTAATTTCATGGCTCGTAAAGGATGGCTGTCTTTGCCCTGCTTACAAGCTAAATATGACCATCACTCAGATATTTATAGGCAATATGCAATGGCATTTATAACACTACTGCTGTTCAATCATTATTCTAAATGTTAACCAGAGTGTGAAACTGTATAAATTATGCTGATGCTACTAAAATTTATTAAGAAACAAGGGATTTTCTTTAAGTTGTGGGTTCCTCACTTCCTGTGAAATGATGGTACCTGCCCGTTATACACCGTGGGCTCCTCGGCCTCTGTGAGATGATGGTATCTGCCCGTTATACACCGTGGGCTCCTCGGTCTCTGTGAGATGATGGCATCTGCCCGTTATACACAGTGGCCTCCTCAGTTCCTGTGAGATGATGGTATCTGCCCGTTATACACCGTGGGCTCCTCGGTCTCTGTGAGATGATGGTATCTGCCCGTTATACACCGTGGGCTCCTCGGTCTCTGTGAGATGATGGTATCTGCCCGTTATACACCGTGGGCTCCTCGGTCTCTGTGAGATGATGGCATCTGCCCGTTATACACAGTGGCCTCCTCAGTTCCTGTGAGATGATGGCATCTGCCCGTTATACACAGTGGCCTCCTCAGTTCCTGTGAGATGATGGTATCTGCCCGTTCTACACTGTGGGCTCCTCAGTTCCTGTGAGATGATGGTATCTGTCTGTTATACACCGTGGGCTCCTCGGTCCCTCTGAGATGATGGTATCTGCCCATTATACACCGTGGGCTCCTTGGTCTCTGTGAGATGATGGTATCTGCCCGTTATACACCGTGGGCTCCTCGGTCCCTGTGAGATGATGGTATCTGCCCGTTATACACTGTGGGCTCCTTAGTTCCTGTGAGATGATGGTATCTGCCTGTTATACACCGTGGGCTCCTCGGTCCCTCTGAGATGATGGTATCTGCCCATTATACACCGTGGGCTCCTTGGTCTCTGTGAGATGATGGCATCTGCCCGTTATTCACAGTGGCCTCCTCAGTTCCTGTGAGATGATGGTGATCTTGCGTGTCCTTGCAGATCCTGTGCCTCCTGAGCTTCTGGCTGCTTCTGCGGCAGGCCCTAACCGAGAGGCAGGAGACACTGAAGGCGGAGGCTGAGTTTTCTGCCATCAAAGTGGATGACGTAAAGAAGGGTAAGGCCTGTTATCTGCCGCAATCCACCCGAGCTGCACTTTTCAAAGTTATCACATAAAATACTGGTTTGGTATACTTGAGTGCGATATGTGATATACACTGAAGTGGCACTGAACAAAGGAATCGCTCAGCAGCCACAACATCTTTTAAAAGTTGAGATATTGTGGATAAACAAAGTAAAAGACATTGGTCGTGTGGTATTACTTTCTGCAGCTTAAAGTCCAACATGTTTATTGAACATAGGGATATGTCGAATTTATACTGATTATATCAGTATTCTGAATCTGAATTGTGCCCAGCCCTACTTTCTCTTCTATTTATCAAATGTGTATTGTCATCTTTTTTATATTATTTTATATTCATTTCATTTTTTTGATGAGAAATCGGAAGTTAAATTGTATCAATATGCAACCAGATTTGTGTGTTTATAGCACTTGACCACTTCAAATGAATGTCAGAGGCATACTTAACAAACATGATGTCTATATCTTTTGACTTATTTCAAGATACTTGCGATTTAAAATTGCCAAGACTCATGTAACCTGTTTCTGTATCCTGAAGTGAATGTATTATAGCATAATAAGTTAATTATATGTTCATTTATTACTCCCTGTCTGATTTCATGAAATAAATGAAAAACAGAATAAGAAACACATTCTATACCACAGCTGATAGCATGCTGGGTTTACATTAATAAAACCACTAGAACCAGTTCCTTTCACTGTCTCCCTCTCTCCCCATCTCCCTCTGATACTTTATTGATCCTCGTGGGGAGTTTCTCTTTAAGCCTCCACCAACTTGCTCTGTGTAGGTGAAAGCAAGCTGGCTGCGAAGGGCAGCCTCATCCGTCTTCTGCTTTCTATCTGTCTATGGTGACTGGAGAAAATGGTCTCCCTGATGTTTGGAGGAAACTCCACCTACCAGTTAAGCAGTATATGTGGCTCAAGGTAGCTGAGGGTAGAGTAGGGGCAGCCAGACTGGATAGGGTGTATGTTAATGGGATGTATGGTAACTGGATAATGGGGTCTGTCTTATTGCCATTCGGATTTTCCGATTTTTGTCACTTAGTGACCGTAGATTTCTCGCTTCTGCGTCAGCCTCAGTATACTCCATATTGGCATTTCAACATGAGAAAGATTTTTATTGCTGTTTTAGGGACTTGTGGCTTCAATGGGGGCTTTGACGATGAGATACAAAAGAGGCTGGTGAACTTTTTTTGGGAAGGATACCACTCAACTCGGCCTTCCGTTCTCTACATACCTGTGTCAGAAGGTGGACAAGGGCTGGACAACCTACACAGCCATGTCGTGGCTCTTTGATTGCAGACTCTGCAATGTCTGGTCTGTTCTTCCAGAAAGCCTGGCTCTGGATTGGACCTGCAGCTTTCTTCTAACAACAAATATCTGGATTGGGATGCCATAAACATCTCTTTCTTCTCCACCTTAATGGAGTGGACCTGTCTGGGAACACACCCTTTTATCAGTCAGTCTTTGAACATGAAGATAGACCAGGAGAGTTCTCATCTGTACAGCACTATTGAGGAAGAATATAAGGTGCAGGATGAGATTCGGTCATTGTGCCGAGATTGCTTTAGGTGCTGGGATATCAAAACTGTCCAGTCTGAGGGCAGGGTGGAGGTGGAACATTGCTGACATGCTTAGTCAACACACTGGCATTAAATCCATTTGTCTGTTGGAAACACTGTTGGTGGACATAGTGAATGCACTTCCAGGATTCTTCAGGGATGCATTAGGTATCGTGTCTATGGAAAACCAGGCAGGTGCCGAGCTGGTATTTCCATCTTTGTCCCTGAGCACTGCAGTAGAGAATCAGGGAGACGACGACGGGGCTCCTGAGTCTTTTCAAACCCCAGTATTGCCAGACCTCTCAAAGGCATCGAAGGAGGTTTCATAGCTATACCTCTTTCAATATTACTTTCTTTTGTGACATAATCACTGCTACAAATTCTGCCACTTGTACACTTGACCTTCTTCCTACATCTCTAAGAAATGTCTCCTTGTGCTTGATCCCCTACTCACCACCCTCTTCAATCAATCCCTAGCTCATAGCCCGGTTCCTACTATTTTCAGATTGGAGGCTGTCACGCCCATCTTTAAAAAACCTGGCCTTGACTCAACTAACCTTGATAACTACCACCCGATTTCAAATCTTCCTTTCTATTCACAAACAATGGAATCTACTCCCAGCTTCTTGCCTATCTTCAAAATAATAGCCTCCTTGAACCACTTCATCCTGGTTTCCGCCAATTCCCCAACATATAAACCGCTGTAGTTAAAGTTTTAAGCGATCTAATTATTGCAACTGACACTGGTGTTCTGTGGAAAACGCTTCCACCGGACATTCGCAGTATTAATTCCATTAGCATGTTTAAATCACGTTTAAAAACTCACTTGTTTAAGGTGGCATATACAATTTAATCTTTATTTTATATTTTTGTGCATTTTATGGGTAATTTTGTGTATTTATATTTTACTATGTTTTTTATTTATGTATTTGTGATTTGTTGTGTTAAGTGACCTTGGGTGTTTTGAAAGGCGCTGAAAATAAAATGTATTATTATTATTATTATTATTATTATTATTTATGCTTGATTTAAACACGGCCTTTGGCACAATCTCACAGACCATTTTGATTCAAAGACTCCACAGTGAAGGAGATTGTGGGACAGGGCTCGACTAGTTTGCTTCATATCTCACTGACAGAAGACATTTCATTACCCTATCAGGCCATAAATCAGACACATCAGTTATCACATGTGGTGTCCCCCAGGGCTTTGTCCTGGGGCCACTGCTCCTTCATCACTTACATTCTCCCCCTAGGCCAGATCATTCACCGCTTTAACCTAAATTTCCACCTCTATGCTAACGACACACAGATCTACCTCAATACCAGCTCCATATACAACCTACCGCTTGCACACATTGAATCATGTGTTTCTGAAATCAATCTATGGATGAGACAAAATTTTGTAAACCAAAAGTGATAAGACTTTAATTGTCATTGGGTCAACATCCACATTGAACAAAATGATGACGATTACCCTTCATTTGGACCACACCACCATCTCCCCTTCTCCTCTGGTTCACTACCTTGTTGTTACATTTGACTCTCTCATTTGATGCACATATATATTTTATAGTAAAAACAGCTTCCTTCCATCTTTGCAATGTCGTCCCACTTAGGCTCTGCCTTCCTAAATCTGTTGCTGAATCCCTCATTCACACCTTTATCTCTAGCCAACTTGAGTACTGCAACTCACTGGTCTTACTTCTAAATCTCTCCATAAACTCCAGTACTCTGTCGCCTGCCTCTTCACCCACAGCTCCTACCAGCACATCATGCCCATTCTTCAGAGCCTGCACTGGCTCCCTATAAAAGAACACATCCACTTTAAAATCCTTCTCCTGACATTGAAAGCTCTTAAAAATCTAGCCCCATCATATCTTTCTGAACAGCTTCTCCCCTACCAATCCTTCTACTGTCTGAGATCCTCCTCCTCTGACTTTCTCCTCATCCCCCTTCCAAACTCCACAGCTATGGTGACTGGGCATTTCCCCGTTTAGCTCCCAGATTTTAGATCTCCCTCCCTACTGTTGTATGTCAGTTGATCTCAGTCTCCGATATCAAAATCAAGCTAAAATCCTTGTTTATTCAGGCGTATAACCTTCCCTATTCATAATGTTTTGTCATTTCTTCTTACCTGTTTACCTTATTCTATGTAAGCATTCTTGAGATTATGAAAACTGCTATATAAATAAAATATTTATTATTATTATCTTATTATATTGTCACTGCTAAGGTTCTAAATAGAGCATTGTTGGTCGGATTGCAGAAGTCAAACTGGTTGAGTTTGTTTGTGGCAGGCTCCTCCCCCAGGGGCAACTGAAGGGGTCTGTACAAGCCGCCATTGGAGAAACACAGTGCCGACCTTCAGTGGAGGAAAGTGCATGGGGCTATGGCTACGAGCAGACATCTGGATTCCGGGGTTGGGGGAAACTCCCATTTCTGTTATGCTGAGGAGACATTGCAGCACCTGTGGCTTTGTCTTCTCAGTGCTTCAGCCATAGATGGCTGGTGTTAGACTTAGTTTGAGCTTCGTGTGGCAGAAGTGAAGCGTGTAACTGGACACCTATCGTTAAGAATTTCCTTCAAAAATTTGAAAAATGTTCCATTTCTTATAGAGGAGGATGAAGGAGATGGTAACGAGGAGATCATGCAGGTCCTCGGCAACATGGTCATGAACATGTTTGTCAAGTACTGGATCTACATCTGCGGGGGCATGTTCTTCTTTGTCAGCTTTGAGGGCCGCATCGTCTTGTATAAGATCATCTACATGATGCTCCTTCTCTTCTGTGTTGCCCTATACCAGGTACGCTCCTCAGCTAATGACACCCGCCATCATTAGAATGCCTTGAATGTGCTCATAGGTGGTGTATGACCAGACTTAAGCGTTTTGTTTGATTGCTTTACATTTTGCCCCTTATTGCACTTAATTTTACTTTATCTTCCGCGATTGGATTAGTGGAGAGCCGAGACACATTTCTGTTCGCACCCATGTCTCGTTTGTGCAAGGTGGGCAGCTGACTGCTGGTGCTCAGATTTTGTTTCTGCCTACGTCACATTTTTGTAGGGGATGCAGTAAGATGAATTAGCATTTAAACTACAAAAGATATGTGGTCAAATGCCTCCCAGACCGCCTCAGCAAGTGGTTTGAGTGATCGGACCACAATGAGCCTTGGTGGTCGCTTACACTTGTATTTAGTGCTGTCCACTTGTTGATCTGATCACACAAGACGGGTTTTAAAACAGAGCCTTTGTGTCTGTTGCCAGGTTCACTATGAATGGTGGAGAAGAATCCTGAAGTACTTCTGGATGTCTGTGGTGGTTTACACAATGCTAGTTCTCGTTCTGGTCTACACCTACCAGTTTGAAAACTCTCCCACAATTTGGTCAAATATGACCGGAATGGAAGAGGAAAAGTGAGTCACACACCAACAGCTGATGACAGGATTTAAGCATGAGTATAAAATGTTATCCTGTGTCAGCCTAAAATTCTGAAAGAGAAAGTGCTGTGGAAGGAGATCAGGTTGATTAACTTTTGGCCCTCCACTCCCCTCTCCTACCCCCGGCCCCAGACTGAAGGGCTTCGGCCTGGAGAGGTTCTCCGTGCGAGAACTCTTCACGCGGATCTTCATCCCCGCCTGCTTCCTCCTGGTGTGCATCCTGCACCTGCACTACTTCCACGATCGCTTCCTGCAGCTCACTGACCTGAAGGCTGTGGTGGCCAAGCAGGAGAGCACTGTTTACAGGTGAGAGCCTCACGGACAGGCTGCCCGGCCCCCAAACTTACCGCCTGACACCGGCTCTGTTGCCAGTGTGGATTGCTTGGCACTGATAAAGTTTAGTTTCCTGTCAGTCATGCTGGAGTGATATTGCTCAGGTTTTTGGCAAATGGACGCCTTTGGTATTTGTGGCTGTTTCCCAGGGTGCTTTGTCCCCATTTTTCCTTTTGTGTTTGCCTTCCCACGGCTCAGTTTAATGCAGTTTAATGTAGCTGTAGAATCAGCGATCTGCCTATAATTAAGGGATGGAGCTGTGTGTGTTCCCATGCCTGAGCACGGTGACACCTGCAGACCAGCTGCAGAGATTGAAGCTACTGAATTGTAAACTGCATTAACAGCCTGGTTATGATTAAACTTGTTTCATTCAGACATTATTCATATAGTTTGTGTAGGGAAGGCCCTTTTTATGACCATAGCTACGATAGGAAGGTAATCACAGTCCTCTTTCAGTGTTGAGTACTGTGCTCGTTTTCCCGTCTGTAAGCCGTAAACTACCTCTTATCCCTGACCTGCCTGAAGCCACTGCCTGGTTTACCACAGTACTGCTCTGTAATGTTCCCTGAAGAACCACATGCATTTTGCCTGGCACTGTGACTCCTCTGCGAAAGAAGGCAGAAAGTCCCTCTGGAGAAATGCATACCTGATGAAATCATCACAGGGAGACATGCGGCATGCTTGTAATGCTGATAAATTCTGCAGGCCCTCAGGGAATCACATGGGTCTTTTGGTAGCATCCGCATTGTGTCCCATTCATTGCTTTCCTGTTTTCTAGCCATTTTCTGCCATCATGTTGTCCTTGCCTTCTGTCGAACTTCCCTTAATCTCTCATATTTCCTCTGCCATCTGATTCCATTTTGCTTCCCACGTAGCCATGCCAAAGTCAATGGCCGTGTCTATCTGATCGTGAATAGGTGGGTATTTGCTTGTTTTCTGCTCCCCATTGGTGCCCCAGTGAATGTCTCTATATCAGTAATTTTTCCTCCACCCGCCCTCCCCACTAACCGTATGTGTATTTTTGAGTAGATAGTGATACCTTTAAGGCAGGGGTCTCCAACTCCGGTCCTGGAGAGCTACTATCCAGTAGGTTTTCTATCCTACTTGGCTTCTGATGAGCCACACCTGGCCCTGGGATTTACCTGAGAACAGGTGTGGCTCATCAGAAGCCAGGTAGGATTGAAAACTGACTGGTTAGTAGCTCTCCAGGACCGGAGTTGGAGACCCCTGCTTTAAGGTATCAGAATGGATCTTTCTTCTAGCTGAACTTGTGCTTTTCATTCACGGCTCTTGAGGAATCTCGAGACCCTGCAGCTCCTCTCAGTCGCAGCTTTTTCGCGTTAAAATAATCGCGCTCTTTGTGTTTGGATGGGCTGCGGTCTCGTTGCCCTCCAGGAAACCACCACACATGTGTTTCCCCCTCCTGCACTTTCTCCCGGAAATCTGTTCCAGATCTGCACCCCAGAACCCATTCCTAAGCTAAATCCTTTCCATATTTCTGCACCCCCTGGTCTTTTCTCCCCCAGCCTGGTCATTTCCAAGCATGCCATACATATGCAAATTTCCCTGTTTATCTTCCTTAAACAAATATTTGTAGAGTTTCCCCAAGCA